>NW_024003503.1:0-1981 GCF_014805625.2 Glossina fuscipes
TAGTGTGCGGAATTATTTTTGGTGATGAAGATTTATGAATTACTCTAAAAGGGAAGTGATTTTTTTGTTTGTGATTTAATTAAAATTTTATTTACTATCTTACCGAGACTATGAAATATTGGGAATTGTAGGGCAACACACGACCTACCGTCAACAACTGTATCTTGCATTTAATTTGGTTGGTGGTATGAACAATTATTAACAAACCTTGTCGCATGACTGAGTATTGTGTCCTTGCGTTTCTCTACCACGTCCATTTGTTGATTTAACTGTTCATTGTCAGTTCTTCTCCATCGACTACTTTCCTAGGCATCTACATTTTATCTGTATAGAGCACAAGATCTGTACAAAGTATAAGATTTCCGAAAGTTCCTTCTGGATGTCACAACCGTTTTGATAGAATGAATACACACCTATCCTTAGGTGGTAAATACAAAACTATTAAAACTATATTGTTGGTTTGTTATACTAATGATACGTTTCGCTGCTAAATAATTGCATGCAAATAAATAGGTGGTTAAAAGTGTTATGCAAGCGCGGGGATTTTGGATGACTCTGTGTAAATGCTGCGTTTGTTTATAAATACGTTAACTTGTGTTGTGACCAAATTATCATTACACCGAACTTCCATATAATTTTCATACACATCAAATTTTTTATGAATTTCTTTGCATTTATTTTTAATATGAAAAGCAGCAACATTGGTTAAATTTCAAAACGATTTAATATTGACATAGTTTTCATATTTTTATATACAGCAGAGCTGGCCAACAACATCAAAAACCTGTCTCTTGCAATTAAACTAGGGTTTAGAGGCAGCGGGAGGGTTTTGTTTTAGCCTCGATGACAAAGCAAAAGCAATGAGAAGACCATATAAGTCTTGCCAATAATTAACATCGCAGTGGCAATGGAAGGATTAACGTAGCCTCTATCACTGAATACAAAAGGATGGTTAGAGGGTTATCTTAATGTGAATATTATAATTCAAGAACCGAAAAGTTGCGAAATATGAGTTTCGCAAAAAAAAGGACGAAATCTGAAAACAGAATTGCATAAAACTCATTTAGAGGTTAAAAATATATCGCAAGTTAATAGACCTGAGACAATCTTTCTTCTTCAAGCTTTCGTTATTGTCATGTCTTCTTTTCTGGCTCTGGGAAGGATTTTAGTAATGTTAACAACTAGTTTAATTACTGCGTGGCAATTACTGCGTTTAAAAGGTACAAAGAAAAGTGAGCAAAGTTTTGTCTTCTTTGATTGTACAATCACTTAGCCGAACTTTTGTCCTCGCCGCAATTGTCTCTTTTGTTTCTTAGGAAGCCGTGCACAGATGACGAATATGTTAATCAGATCTTACGGGACAGCATTGCTTCGGAGTACTTTTCCTTCTCCTTACTTATGTCATAATATTCTAGGTTACCAAAATGTTATAATAATGTTAAAGACTTGCCAAAAACTTATAGCAGCATATGCTGTCGTAATGTACTCACCTTTTTGTGCACCGCTGTCAAATTACATACCCGGACCCAAAAACAATGAAAACGAGCAGTCAACTATTTAAATACAATGCACGGGTGTTTTCTAAAAACAGAACTAACTACACATTTAGATGTTGTTCAACTGTCTAGAAATGCTGGTTTCTACTTACGGCGTTTGGCCATAGCCAATACTTATGCACAATGCTTTGTTAGACGTAAGTCGATATCTAATTGCTTCATATTGAAGTATGACAATGCTTCAGGTGATCGGTGCAATAACTAAATATGAGAAAAACATTTCTATATAATATATTTTATTTTGATCGTCAAACAATAAACGTGAACATTTGAGAAAAATGCAATTTATCGCAAGAACAAATATAAATGCAATAGCATGTAACTTATCGAAAGAACAAATGTAAATGCAACCGTACAATAGAATAACTAGTATAGCACTATTATATCTGGAATACGAACAATTAAACAATGATATGTTAAAAGCT
>NW_024003504.1:0-648 GCF_014805625.2 Glossina fuscipes
CATCAAGCATTTCTACAAATCACCAATATTTTCAAAATTTCATATCATGCAAACTATATCACATTATATATTAAAAGTCCCAAACAACCGGAACCTACATTTTTACTCGATACTGGAACTGGCATAATTTTATGCAAAGAAATTATTATTAAAAAATTATCAATATATGAACGGATTTTATTCAATCATAATATCTATAGGGAAGATACCACACAACAGAAACATACTCAAGTATTGGTCTAACCAATTACATATACAGCCTTTTTGTAATGTAAGGATCCTTAAGTTCTTTGGACGACCTCTTAGTAAAACCTAGAGGCAACCTAGCTTTACGAGAACACAACATTGAGCAAATTTGCACATTGGTGCAAATTAAAACGTAGTCTTTGGTGGAATAGAACCCTTAAGTCGATGAGCGAATCGACGAATGAATTGAAAGAAATCGATATTAAATGACTTCCTTTTTGAGAAAGAAAGCTTCTTGCATATTTTTAGATTTAATTTAATAAAATTGAATCCGCACCATGTAAACACACAATAATAACACACAACATTTAAGTCAATTTGAAGCTGATGCGATTGCGACTCGAAGGAGAGGAAGATTATTATTATTATTATTATTATTATTATTATTATTATTATTATTAT
>NW_024003504.1:658-2503 GCF_014805625.2 Glossina fuscipes
ATTATTATTATTATTATTATTATTATTATTATTATTATTATTATTATATTAAACGTCACTATTTTTGTTGTTATTGCTTCCATCCCAGATTATTGGAGTTGGTGGAAGACTGTGGGCCTTTGCCATTGGCTAACGATAAGTGCAAATTGGATACAAATAAAACCAATAAAACAGCATCTTTTCCTTATTGCTGCCCAATATTCACTTGCGAGTCTGGTGTTAAACTCGAATATCCAGAAATCTCAAAAGAGGAGCGGTCCAAAAAAGAGTAATTTTATCAATGCTAAAGTTTTATTAAATAGTTTGGGATATACTTAATGCTTCCTTTCGATCTGAAAATGTTAAATAAAGTTAACCACTTACTACATCTGACTAAGGCATTTGCAGGTTTATTACAATAAACTAACAAACTGCTTGTTAAATTTGGTGGATTGACCATTCCAAAATTATAATACTATACTCATTCGTTTAGAACCATTGTGAAATATGAACAATATGAACGAAAATTTTCGGACATTTTGTTAATCAAAAAGCACGTTGGATAAAACTTAGCGGTGGTGGAATCAATCATCGTCAGTTGGCTGACATCTCCATATGGAGATGTCAGATGTCTATCGACCCTGGTGTTGAGCTTGACATGTTAAAATTATGTTTTGAATTTTCTTGAAAGATGTCAAAGAAGATTAGGGAAGAAGAATTTAAAGATTTGATGAAAGATTAACCATTATCGTATATCTTATACGAGCTCCTCCATATGTAAATGATTTAATAGAACATCAAAAAGCTCAGTATGGAAAATGTTTGCTATGAGCGGTAATTAATGAAGGATAGACTTAATTCAAATCTTACTAGACAAATTCAACAATATGTATTACGGAATAATAAAAATGAAACCAAATAAAATCATCAAAACACAACAAGAAGCATATGTTACAAAGTGTATACAATTTTCCCAACACATTTCAAAGCAAAAGTTTAAAGTTAGGAGTTGGGTTAAAATTAGCAAATTTAAAGGAACATATTTTAAAGGTCATGAACCGAACTGGACCTCCAAAATACTTCAGATCGATAAAATAAAAATTATAATTCCTATTACTTACATTAATAAAAGATTAATGTAATCATGAAATGGTCCTACGATCATGAAATGAAAAAATAGGAAAAGCTCGTAGCAAGAATGCCGAAGAAGAAGAAGAAGAAGAAGAGCAGAAAATTATTTGTGAAATTGCTAGAACTTGATGAAACTCATAATTCAAGAATTAACAAAACTTAATTACTTTGATAAAAATGTATAAGAACGAACGAAAGTGGTTGCTATTATTATTATTACTGTTGCTATTAATACTAAAATCTAAATGAAACACAGTTGGAATACTTATTTTTACTCCCTAATATTGCTTCTTTCCATGCGTTTTGCACCTTTGTGGATTATTCGTGTTGTCATGGATGCTGAGGACTTGCGGAACTCTTCGAGTATAGCTGATACAACTCGTTCATTTTATGTTACCTACGAGCAAGAAAATCAGCTATACAGGCTTCTCCTTATAAATAGAAAAAAAATAAATAAATAAATAAGTTTAATTAGTTATTTAAATATAAAAAAACATTTTATAATATAGTCATCAACGAAAGTATGCTGTATCACACTCTTCATTATAAACAGGTTTTGTATAATAAGAGACCGCGCGTGCGTCATGCTGTTGAAATTATCCTCCTCTCCTCGCTTCTATTAAGAACTTATGATAATCGACAGCGATAACTTCTTCTCCATATTTTTAAATTTGGTTGTTGTTACCGCTAATAGATGTACACTTTTGATGTTGGTGTATTCTTCCTTACGTCGGG
>NW_024003505.1:0-1164 GCF_014805625.2 Glossina fuscipes
GCTCGCTTGGAGAGTTTTTTAAATTATCCCACTTTAGCAACATGTCCATAGCGTCAGCTCTTCCTCTAGGTAGCCAGCTCATGCAGAGGATGTAAAATCACCCTGTTCCTTAAATTCAATGATTATAAATAATATTTAAGACTCTTTTACTAACAACGTACTCCTTCGTACTTCACCACGCAAGTGTATACATTCGTAATCCGCCTACAATTCTTAAAAGATGTAGCTACGTCTATTCGGGGTTGGATCTGTACGGTGTCCTCGCAGAAATTAAGGTTTGAATTTAGTAGATTGCATTGGATTGGATTCCTTGAGGGCAAACTTGGTATTGAAAATGGCCCAAACTGATGAAAAGACGCAGAAAACCTTAACCTGAAAGCGCTTCTCTTCTGGGTCTCTCTTCTTTGAACCCTGCTATTCAAGCTCAAACAAAGTGATAAAATTTTTATTTCTTCCAAATCACTTAAAACCTTCATCTTATTAATCATCTTGTAATGATAAATTGCAATACTAAGTTTATCCTACCGTAGCATACTAAATGTATATTTGTATGCATAAAACGTTCGGTATAAAACTCTCCTACGTATTTCTATATAGTTTCTTTGTAATGCAAACCAATTTATTTAATTATTTTTGCTTTTATAGTGTTGGCAATTAATTAGAGCGCTTCGTGTAGGAGCTTCAAACACACTGATAATCTGACACTTGACTGACTGACTATTATACTTTTTTAAATATATTCTTCGCTATTTCAATAGCGATTTCGTAGGCAACCTGTGGCACCCACAAAATTTCTACTTGTCGTCTGTAGTACTCACGCAATTAGCATATTTCGGGAAGAAACATGTTTCACCAAAAAAACGCATTCTTTTGATAACAGAAATGTTCCTCTTTTGCTCCAAAGAGAAAACTATGTTGTCAGGTTTTAGATAGTGAATCTTAAACGCTTCTTGGCCGATAATGGAATCGTTCTTAAATTAAAGAACTGTAAAGCAAAAGTTATGGTGGTAGGAGGCATCACGAAAAGACGAGCATTTCGGTACGTTTATGGTCCTCCCAAAATTTACATAATTACGAGCTTTCAACATTCGAAGTTTTTGGCACGGCATAGACAAGCATGATTAAATCATTTTCGCTTTTTTCGCTATCTACAATGTCGCAGAG
>NW_024003506.1:0-3254 GCF_014805625.2 Glossina fuscipes
TTTTTTCTCATAATGAATGTTACACCGAAAAGCAAGCTTCAGAGACGCAATAAAGTATAAATATATTGTTGATCAGCGCGAAATTCTGAGCTGATTTAGCCATGTCTGTCCGTTTGTGTGTCTATGTTTTTGACCCTCTCCTGGTCGCAAAAATGAAGATATCGGCTTCAAATTTGGTAGAAACATTGGAAGTTTCTACACGCAACGTGATATTAAAAATGGGCCTAATTGGTCAGACAAGAAAAGGGCAGTGAAGAGTAAACTGAACGCAACTATGTTTTTCTTAACAAAAATTTGTGCGTTTTTGGAAAAATCAGCCATACTCACACAAAGTTACAAGTTGTTAAACTTTCTTTCTTTCCCTTTTTATGCTTTTTTAGGTTTTATGCTTTTTTATCATAAGGCAAACAAGACAGAATGTTTAAAACTATTTCGTACACTCCTCCAATGAAGATATATTATCTGCCTTAACATGGGTTCATTTTAAAATGAATATACTAGACACCGCGATTAATTTTTCTTAATAATACCATCGATATGGGTATCAAATAAGAGAACTTGGAGAATAGAACGCGAAAAGCGTAGAGATTCGGCCCCCGTCGAGTGTAACTTTCTTACTTTTTCCTTTTTTTGCTTTTGGAAAACAATGGTGTGCTCAGTTTACTTGTTACTGTGGGCGTGTTCTCCCGTTGGTTTGGCCAATTTTCAATACCAACCTGCACACGAGAACTTCTAATGAATTCCATATTTTCATTGGCAGGTGGACATGCTTAAAGTGATGATGATCAATTTTATAGAAGAATTTGTATGTTCTATGGGATATGTGAAGCTTCCTTCTACGTTTCAACCAAATGAACATACACCGATCATGTTTCGATGATCGGTATAAAAACACAGTTAAGCCGATTAATTTTTTGGAACAAATAAAAAAATTCCGAAAGATATTCATTTTGTCAAATGTTTGTAATGTTACGAATCCCCCTCAAAAACCTCCCAGCAAGTTCATTAATCAGCATAAAGGACGGACCCAATTTAGCTACGTACTTGAAGACACTTGTTAACAGTTTCGAACGTCGGTATGAAAGGTAGGATTTTGTTGTTCACGAAACTGAGTTAAAACAGCCTACAGGTTCGGTTTCTTTTGAAACTTTTATATCCTACATTACATTGACTTAACATTTCCCAATTTTTGCTTATATTTCATAGAAATTGGAATTGCATTAAGCGGTGAGGGGCAGAAATTATAGGAATTTCTGATATTTTTCTTAAGCATCAAATCAGGTAAAAAATAAGTTAAACCCTAACATTTGGAAGATACTTAAGAACACAATTACCTCTGAGCAGGAAATTCCGATTAGTAGATTACCTGTATCTAGAAGGGTTCGATATTTTTGGTATAAAAACAAGGGTTCTTAGGAGCTAAATCATATTCGAAGAGTATACGCAGCAGTGTGAACTTGTCACGATCGTAAAAAAGTGTTTTAAAACTTTGAAATTAAAAATCAACGAGAGCAAACTTGCAATGGATTCTTATCTCAGAAATGAAGTTAACAAAGGAAAACCAGCTCAGCAAGATCAACATGTACCAAAACGAAAATATTGGTTGAAGAAAAAAGCGATTTTAATGCAAACAAGAATGAAGCTTCCCGAATATAAAATAGTTGACTTCGTAAGAGAGCAAAATTACTTCGATCGATCCCAGGCTTCGACAAGTGTAGTATGCAAAGCCCAGAAAAACGACGAGAAGACGACGTATAACTTAAAGCAAAGCTCTTGCAAAGGGAACGCTTATAGTTATGTGACCACTCTTAATAACTGGGCTTTATATCATGCAAAGCAGGGAAATTTCTTTGAAGCTTCCCACCTTTTGAAAAGATCTTATGGTATAAGAAAAGCTTTTTGGCTTTATCATCCGACCACGGTGGTAACCTTAAGTAACTTGGCTTTGGTGTACAACTTTAGCGGACTATTGCGTGAAGCTGAGATTACAAGCTTAGAAGCCATTGACCTAATGGAGCGAACTAAAAGCGCTGATTATCTGCATGCGGCTTTGCATTTCTTTGCCTTGGCATCGCTTTACAAATACCAACGGAGATATAAAGAAGAAGAGTCAAGCTATCGGGCAATCTTATTTGTGTACGAATCCCATTATGGTGCGAACGATGCCCATGTAATTGGTACGAAAGCACGTTTAGCCAATTGTCTTACCGGACAGAAGAAATTTTCCGAAGCTGAACAATTATATTACGATATATTAGCAGAGGCTTGCCAACGAGAAAATAACCCTATTGAAGATTCATCTGAGGCGCAAGGTAACGTAGTTTTACAAACTCTCGAAGCCGATAAGTTATGGTTCAAAGTTAGCAACATATTATATCCAACCGTGGCTGAAACTATTAAGAAATTGACCGATTTATATGCATATCGTGATGATTATAATCTTGTATTATAGTTTAAGTTTAATTTTATAGGATATATTTTTAATGCAAAAAACTAATATTGAAAATAAATGACAATTTTTTAAAGCGAACGGAAGAAATTCATTGATTTCATTATTCCATATATTTTGTTTTAAGGACATTTGGGGAAACTGATAGCAAGTTTGGAGTTTGGAGTGGGTTGGAGTACTTTCCTTAAGATTTCTCCGTATTTAACACACCCAAGGCAAGTCCGTAATCGTACGAGCTTAGGTAGCGAATGTTGGGTATGAAAGGAGGAAAGAAATTTTCCGAAACTGTGCCATACATTGCTAGAGTTTTTATCCTTCCAATCTTCTCTTATGATAAAATGAAATGTTCGCTCGAACAAGAGCTTCCGTTAGGTGTATGTAAATCCGGTATATGCCGAAAGTAATTTCAGCCTTGTCTTTGACTTTCTTTTTTCATTCCATTACGTAACATTAAAGTGCATATATTAGCAGTAACTGTTAAGTAACGTTACAAATTTCTATTAGATAAGTGTTAAGAGCGAACTCTCATATCAAGAAAGAAAGACCTTTAGACGAATATGAATATAATTGTACAGATTGTATTCTTAGTTATGCACCCTCTCGACTTTTATATATACTATACATATATCATATATAAATATGTATACTTTCTGTTATTATTGCAGAGCATTCGCATTTTATTAGGGATTAACTCAAAGATAAGTTTTGAAATATAGACTTGAATCTGAACATAACCTTGCATGGAAATAGCAAAAAAATGGATCCAAGCGCAAAAAAAAGTGCAAATAATCAACAAACATATGTA
>NW_024003507.1:0-3142 GCF_014805625.2 Glossina fuscipes
ATCAGACAATACCTTACGATTTTGACGGTAAATGAACGATTGCCGTATAACCAAATAGTTAAGGGCACTCCCAGGCTTAATTCTCAGTTCATCACACCATACTTTAATTACGTTTGGTGCGTTGCCGTAACTGTAAAGAACGCTAGGTCGATAAAGTTGTATGACTTACTTTTTAGGCGCGCCAGATAACGATCACATTCCATCTTTCACCTTGCTTCACATCTACGTAAATTCCCTGAGGTATAATGAAAAATTCAAATCGTCACTTACGCTTCAAGCGGTTAAGGCACTGCACCGTAAAGTGGAAACAGAATAATACGATTGTTTGCACGATTGTTCGCAGTGACTCATCGTAATGCATTAAATAGAAGAATTGTTTAGAGTAAAGTATGGTATGGGGAGTTCTATTAGTATCGACTAACATTTCAGCAGGATATAACAGAACACATTTGAAAACTACTTCCTGTGTCTTTATTGATTTTCTGCTTTGATAAGTACTTCCTATCAAAAGCACGATAAGAAGAATAAATGACACTAACCAAGCAAAAAGAGATTATTAGCTATTGTTATTGAATGAAAATTAAGAGAATCAAATAAAGAAAATAAAATAAAAAAATATTCAGCAATAGTTGTTGAATATGTAACTTTTTTTCTTCCACTTTGAAATTGTTAAGCTGAATATGTCAGGCGGTTTGTTTTTAAGAACGTCATGAGAAATTGCAATAATCTTAAACTATTAACTATTCAAACGCAGCAGTTGAATAAAAATATTGTTTTTAAAAGTACATTTTTTTCTTAGTTTTTTTGTAAATCAGTGCAAGTAGGTCGAGAGCGATAGTAGTTTATAGCAGACAAAGGAAAATATAGTTAATTAATTTTTCAATTTTTTTTAATTGTTTTGCAGTTTCTTTTAATGTAGTAATTAGCGTCTTAAGGCCAACTTTCTATTCTTGTCCTCTACTCTTGTATTTGTTCTTCTATATCACCTTTCTAAATTTATTTCTTTTTTCGCTTTTGCTTTATTCAATCTCCAGCCTATGTTATTGTTATTAATTTTAATTTCAATAAAGGATTCAACTACAGCAAAGATTCAGCTGAATTACGCAGTTAATACATTTGAAGGCTTAACCTAATTACAATTAAAGTAGAAAAAGTCTTAAAACAATAAACAATTAATACACATACATAAGAAAATAAACAATGTGTCTATCATTACTCATCAAACTCCGTATTAGGATTCAAACAATAGGATTTCACTATTAGTTTAGGTAAAACGTTGGCAGTGCACGAGCATTGGACACAGTAGTCTAAATGGAAGCAACAGGATCCGATTAGGAAATTGGGTTCTCCCTGGCTCTTTAGGTTGCTACAGAGAGCTCTGAGTGGAATAAAAAAGCCCATAATTTAAACTTCATTGGCTAAGTTTAATAAAAGGACGGACAGAAATGTTAAAATTGATCGCACTTAAGAAAAGCGGCGAGTCAATGGCACCATTAATCAGCTTTACCATGAAAATAATGCCCCTTTTCGTCGTACGTTTTTCTAACGACGGGCATGGATATAATTAATATTTTCGTAAGGAGGGAAGGATCGCAACATTAAATATCTTAGAGCACAAAGCAGAAACTGCTTCTGGAAAGAAAGGAGGAGGAGTCTAGTTTTGATCCTCACATGAGGAAGTAGTAAAAAATTGCTGGTCGCTTAAAAACAACGCGTTAGGCGGGACGTTACAGAACTTAGGGGTTATTGTTCTTAGTATCGCACAAAATGGAGAAAAGTGTTAATAATAAAGCAAAGTATTAAAGAAAATTAGAAAAAGAGCAAAAGCAAAAAGAAAAACAAAACGAAAAAATGCTTATAAACACAGTAATAACGATACAAAAATGTTATAAAACACTTTATGAGAAATGTGAAAAAGGATGTATGCATATGTTTGGATATAAGTCCAAATGTTTGAAGACATATATATATATATAGAGAAAGATGTGTATATATATAAAATAAATATACATACAATTGGTTACAACTATCAGCAATAACTGAACCTTTTCTTTTTTATATATTTGAATGCTGTTATAATATTAAAGGAAAAAGAAGAAAAAAAAAGGATGAGACATTTATTTTAGAAAAAAAAAAAATTGAACGATTTTTAATGGAAATTAATGGGCGTCCGCTTGTATGCATTGGGAAAGAAAAAAAGGGGAAAAGGAAAAAAAACGAAAACCTGCCAAACAAAAGGAGAGAGTAAATGACCAAAGTTGTGGCACCACTTCATTTACACCGTACGAGACATTTACGTCATCACGATATACTTTATAGTAAATGACTCTCAACGACAATTCCACCAATCGCTAACTTAATGTACTCGAGGGCGCAAGTAGCAGACAAAACTGTTGCAGCATTAGTCATACACATACTTATCATCATCGTCGCCACCATCATAATAATCGTTTTAGGAGCAAGAAATGAAAATACAATTTACCTTTGCCTACTATAACCAATTTGTGGTATGGTTCATGCGTTCCAGATAAGAGCAGGAGAGTTGCGCTGGTGCCAGAAATGAACATCCAATTTTTGCCCTACTGCAGTCAGCCAGCCGAACAGTCATCTTCAGCTCTCCATGCTTTATCATAAAATAAGTCACGGTTTTAATTTTATTTTCCCGTTTTTTTTCCTTTGTTTTAATTATGGTCAAAACTATATATATATATATATATATATATAACGAAAAAAAAAAAAGTTAAAAACGAGAGAGAAAGAAAAAAAAAAGAGCAGCCAAGTCGTAGGAATTTCGTAAGAAGCTAGGCCAATGACAAGATCCTGAAGTGAATCCACACCCTCCGATTTAAATGAATCTATGAAATATTCCGTTACGAACAGCTTGCGTCTTAAAAATGACAGCTTCCTACATTTCTTTTAATTTGAAGGGATACCAAGTTACCAAATTATCAATCAATATCATGAATAGCCTAAACAAATATGTTCAAAATGACTCCTTTATGGGACAACTGAAGTCAGAAAAATCCCTTCAGATTGGTAATTGTTAGAAAGCACCCGAAAGGATCTACCATCTAGAAAGGAGGACAACCAATCAACGATATATGAACAGAAGTCTAAACGGCACAATTTCCATAATAATAAT
>NW_024003508.1:0-1196 GCF_014805625.2 Glossina fuscipes
ATTCTCTTGGAAATTCGTAGGCGATATATTTTTGCGAACAGATACAATGCAATTGCGCAAACGGACAGAAGATTGGACGGACGTGCTTAGGTGCACCCAAAATTTGAAACTGGCCTCAAATTTACATAGTTTATGGGATTTTGAATCTAGCTTTTCTGCGTTATAAAAGTTTTGAAGAAAAAAATTAACTATAAAATTAAGTGGGCGTAGAAAATGTTTTTCACATTGGTATAAATACTACTGCGTCGACGTCCAAATTTTTATAGATTTGTCTGCTACAGTTAAATATCAAAAGCCTGTCCCTTTTTTGCGGGCAAGAGAACGTTTACAACATACTTTACACAGACGGACAGACTGCCGGACGGACTTGCTTAAATCGACTCAGCATTGCTGATAAAGGACACATGTACTTTGTGAGGTTCCTGAAGCTTCCTTCCGGGGGTTGAAAAAGTTTTAACAAAATAAAAATATACCACATTCTGCGGTTTTAGGTGTAAAAAAATTTTGAAGTAAGCTTTTACTTAAGTGAACTAATATGTAACAAATAAATTTCATCCCAATCCCTCTTATGTGATCATATATAAAAGCTTAAAGCCATAAAAATAGATTTGAACTTGAAATAGGGTAAAAAAAGAAAAAAAAAGAAAAGATTTAATCCTTCAATGACTTCACACTGTGTAAGTTCGTTTGTGAGGTCTGTTGTCCCTACTGTACGTCGTTCGTTGGTCCCTTCTCATACTCCGCTTCAGCCACACATTTAACTCGAGGTTTATTTATTAATTTCTTCAAAAGAAATTTACAGTGGAGATCCCAAGCTAAGTTCTTAAATTTAGCTTACCATTTATATAGGTTTATGATAGGAATGCACTCAATGCCTTCGTTACCCACGGCTTATTATTGTGATCCGGTGTTGCTTCTAAACTGGAATTGACGATAGGTGTCCCTGGATTCTTGTTCCTGTTCACAGCAACGGAGTGCTGTCTTCGTTGATTTATGGATGGTCCGAAAGGTTGTTGTTGTTGAAAAGGTTTCATGTTTGGTGGAATAATAGTGTCACTGAACGGATTACAGGCTGATATATTGCCAGACGGTTGTAGCGCAGCAGGCCTTATCCGTAAGCATTTAACAAACGATAACACCCAGGGTCCACCAGTCAGCAGAATGGCCGTGAGGTGAGCCTTGTAGGATTTCAGGAG
>NW_024003509.1:0-7745 GCF_014805625.2 Glossina fuscipes
TTTTTTTCCTCACAGGATCTCCTTGCTTGATTTAGAACCTTGTACGACATTTGCCGCTGACCTTAAGCCAAAAAATTTGCATAGAAAATTATAGATAATTACATAAAAAAAAAAATAAAAATACAATAAAAGCTATAAGTGGATAATCGGCAGTAGAAGAACGTTTTTCTTTAAACTAAAACGGTTTACATTAGGTTTAGTAATAGACACATAAGAGACTGATCGTAAATATGTACAAGAGAGTGTAACCTCATATAAGAACAAAGCACGAGTAAAAAGTAATAGAGAAAGAAAGAAACAAAAAAAAAAAAAAGGAAATTTTCCAATTTATTCATGAAACAGAGGGCAGGAGAGGAGATAGTTATACAAATCGCTATATATATGGAAATTGTACTTTACCCAAATAGATAGGCTCTTGTATGCTTTCAAATGAATGTTTGTCTGTACTCATGTGTCAGCGTTAGTATGTGCCCATTAGTGTTCCGGCCAAGTATACTTTTAAGTTGCACTCATACCCTTGTACGCTTACATATAAGTGCATATATTTGTAAATACACTTAGAAAAAAGGGGGTGAAAAAAAAAGAAAAGAAACTCAAGAAATTTAATAAATGGATAGTGTAGATAGATGGAAATGAAGTTGAAAATTATTATTATTTTTGAGGTTATGTCTTGGCATTTATTCTCAAACTAGGTCTATGTTTGAAATTCTTACTCCCCCTTCTTTTTTTTTTTTTTTCTTACAGTGTACAATTCAGGCACATTGACTTAAATCATATAACTGTTGGATTTTGTTTTTCCATTTTTTATTTTCACACTTTCCATACAAGTACTGTTCGGCTTACATATTACGTAGTTCTCTTTTTCAATGTCTTCGGTCACTTGCCATACCGTGCCCGTAGTGTTAATTATAAAAATGATGGTTTTGTTGTAAATTTTTGCAAGTTTTCTGATTTATTTTGTTTTTCTTCTCTTTTTTTTTTGTATTCGCTTCGAAAGGAAATCATTCTATTAGAAGAATGTAAAAAGGATTTAAAATTAAGCAAAACATTTAGTTTACTCGTGTTTGTCAACAAGTATAAAAGAGGCGCTACCAATAAATTTTGTATAAATTGATAAAAATTTAATTGAATATTGAAATAACTAAAGTGTAAACTACGAACAATGTAAATGATAATTAAAATATAAAGATTTTATAATAATAACAATAACAAAGAAAAATGTTAATGAAATCAAAAAGGAAGTAAATGAAAAAAAAATTTTTTTTGATTAAATAATAAACATATTAAAAATTAATAAGTAAGCGAAAATCACATAATGACAACAACAACAACAACAACATAAAAAAACATAAAGAAAAAAATATTAAAAAAATAAATAAAAATTAAATAAATAAAAAAATAAATAAAAATAAAAAAAAAATAAATATTATTTTTATCCAGGGTGTTTGAAGAATTCTTAAACACTACATTCAGATCCATTACACCAAGTACAAAAAAGAAAAAGGCAAAGGTATAGAACCGCGACTACAGGCATTTTGTACGGCGCCGTGATTGACCATCCGACAAGGGTTCATAGCTATGTCTTGTCAAGTGGTTGCATTCGTTTATGTTTTGCTTCGTTTGCTCCGTTACACTGGATCTATAGTTCTTACTCTGTAACGCTTCACTTGTAATGAACCTACTCTTACGCTGGCTAAATAATATGCGACTCTTAACAACGTTTTCTTGAATACACTTATCAAAGAGATCCATTTCTACTAATTCGTGCAATATTTTATTGAACCTATGAGCATAGGAAGGATGAAGATTACTCGGTTTATCTTCAGTGGATGTAAAGCAATAAGTTAAGAAAATTAGGAAAACACCTTTTTGCAATTTAATTAATCACTCCAACGATATTTTGCATTTTTGGGATTTAATTTATTACGTAATAAATCACGCACTATGCTATGCACTGACGTTTCCAATAAACTAAACACTGTAAGTATTGTTCGCTCGTTTCTTATCAGACTCCACTAGTATGTGTGACTCAGAAAACTGATGCACTTTACTATCAGATTCGCAATTACTCATTACATTTTTGGTAAAAACATTGAGTGCCGGACTTTTTTTTATAATAGAAAAAGAAATTTCACTTTATTACATGAATTGTTTTGAATAAGGGCAAAAACGCTGCACTTTTTGTTACGTTAGGGAGTGAAAAAAGAACAAAAATCGTCTTTCAAGCATAATTAAGCTGAACGCGTCTACTACACGGATCATAACTGCCTGGGAAAAATGGATATCCCGGATAAAGATTCTTACAGATTACGCGAAGGAGCAATGGAAATGACCTATCATATCCTGTGCGAATGCCCACGGATCATAAATGCCTCAGGTATCAACTAAGAAATGGTAGCTCGGTAATGGTAATGGAAAGAATACCTCGGATGCCAATTTATATAGATTACGCGAAAGAGCATTGGAAACTTCTTATCATATCCTGCACGAATGTCCGGCTGTCTGCAGATAGCGGGCGTTTGGCGAACCTTTCATAACGGCGAACACACCGGAGTCTACCGAACAAAAGACGATTCATAAGAATCCTAAAGCTAGACGATTAGATGCAAAGGCGAATACAAAGCGCTATACGTATTGCTCATAAAGTTAGATGCCTTCACTCTTTAATGAATAGGCAATGCCGATTTTAACCTATTTATATATATGTGCTATCCAAAGGGATTTATCGAAAATTTAATGAAATGAGTTTAGTGTTTCCAAAAAGCCATTACCCTTATTGTTAAAAAAAGGTAGATAAAATAAAATTCTTCTAATATGCAGATATTCTTCATCGTTGCCTTGCACTCTCTTGCATTCAAACTGCAATCTTTGAATAGTATCAGACGGGGCATTGAATCTTAACTGCACTGAGCTGCAGTGAAATTGGGTTAAAAACATTTATATGTAAAGAGGTTAATATAATCTTTACTTAAGTTTAACTGAACAATCATAATTTCTTCTTTTTTTTATTGTTTATTATCGACAACAAACAAAGGTATGTTGAACAAGTTATTACGCTGAGAATTACTGCAGAAATAATCACGTATGGGAGATATTTATAGAGTCAGTAAGGTGAAGATTTCAAGACTTTTCGCTTATATCCAACTGCCCGTCAATTTATTTGTTTTTTTTTTTTGAATTTTCACATACCCGAATAGAGAACTCAAACTTGTTGCATACGCTTTCAACTGTTTCTGATTATACTTTTACACTACATATGGTAAAGGGGATGTTAAGTTTATGTGGATGTCTGCAACTTACACAAACACTTGCAGTAGGGGAAGCTTTATTATGTCATTCGATTCCCCAACTGATTTAAATTTGTCTTTCCGTCGAAACGTTCGCGATTGCATTTTTATCTTTAACCTATTGATGATAATTTTCAAGATATTTTGATGAAATTCAGGGCACCGGCTTGTTTTGGATTACGAACGAAATCTTTTGAGAATGAACTGGATTGAAGCAGTTCTATGAGCATTTTCAATGCAGAGCCAAAGTTTTAAAAGGCACGTACGGAAAATGTTTTCCTTTTTAACACTTCTTAATAAAATTCTCTTTATATAGTATTTTCGAGTTCAGTATAATTGTGAAAAATTTAAATGGAATGGGACCATTCGTTGAAATCTGTTCCATCCAATAGATTCTTTCTAATTTGTGAGGAAAATTGGTCGTCTCTTACCCTCTTTCTCTCATTCTCTCTCTCACTCTCTCTTTCTCTCTCCCTCTTTCTCTTTCTCTCAGCGACTTACTGCGGTAAGTTTGTAGTGTGTAGTGTGTACATGCAATCGGCACACATCTCCCCGTATAAGAGCACTTTACGAAATTAATTCAATCCGCCTGTGAACGTGTTCCCCGCAACAAGGGAATGACTAAGACTTTTATACGTTTTCTAATACTTGGTAATATGTGCCATAAATTATATAGCTTATCAACCGTTAAGAAGTTCTAAATCATTTCACTTATCATGGTCTTCCCTTCTCCATGGGTTTCTTTCTGCCTGTCCAGCTGATGGTTGGTAGTTGTTATAAAAGTTAACATAAATAGTTGTTGCTCAATGTACATACTCCATTGCCCTGATGGCTTCTTCCCATCTCCTTGATAAGAACATGTTCTTAAATGTGTCCTTCTTAAAGACTTCAATGGTTGTCTTCAAGTGTAAAATTCCACAATGAATTTGCTGAGCCAAGACTGCCATATCTCATCGCGATTTCCATGGGGAATGGATATGAAGTATTCAATGAAAAGTGAGTATAATTTTCTTGTTTATTGCACCCGTGATTAACGGGTGGCACATACCTGTTCTTTCGTTCTGTGAATCCAGCAAGACATTGCAGAAATCTGACAAAACTTGTGGACATTTTATTAGAATTTAAATTTTGTATGCCGTCTTCTTTTTTTCTGTTCAATCTCCCATCCAAGGGATACTCCCCATACCTGCACGAGCGCGATGATGAATAGAAGAGAAGAAAGTGACGATGTGTTTTCTGAACCCTCCATAGTTATTGTAGGTACGATAGCAAGTTCAAATACTGACTCCGCGGAAATAGATTCAATAAGAGCTTGACAGTGTTTCCAGATGCCTCTGCAACAGTTAGTTTCTCTAAATTCTTAGTCAAGAGAATGAGGGAAAGAACTGCATTATATGGCATACGGTTTCCCTAAAGTGGAATTCGAACGACAACACAACTTTGGCACTCAAGAGTCAATGCAAAAATTGTCCTGCTTTACCTTTTACTCAAACACTCAACTCTTTTTTTACACGGAAGATACGTTCCTTAAATATAAATAATTGTGTAGAAAATGCAGGCAAGATGTGAGAAAAAAATATTGGAGATATTTTCCGCACTTTAAAGAAATCAAGAAAAGGGGAATAAAGCGTGTACGCTTTGGCACTGAGCCAAAAATCTCATCGTCAGTAGACAAGTCCGTTACTAGCAGGTAGGCGTTAATCGACCGATTCTTGATCATTTTATACCTCCACTTGCATCATTGTTGCTGTATACGTAAGTTTCTGTAACAGATCTGTCTAAGTTAGAATTAAAAAATCATATTCTTTTTCAATTCGTTTAAAAAAAGGTTATTTTTTCTTATTCGTGAAAATTGTTATATTAAAAACGGTTGGGTGTATTTCCCAATTATTCTCGTATGTTGAAGATTAGAGACAGTAGTTATTAAACGGAGGGAAGAAGCGTACTAGTTGCTACGTTCCCTGCACTATCTTAACCATTTAACTATGCCCAGCTGTGCTAGTTTTTCTTCTTTTCTCTTGTTACATATGTTACGTTATTTTAACTGCGGAGAGGATAACCTTATTCATCTACGAGAGAATTACCTGTAACTATCTACGTGTACGGACAGTAGACCACGATCACATCGAAAGCTGCGCATTTTAGTTCTCTAAATTTGTAAATATTGTTCAGATGGGCCACCTCTGGAAAACTCCGAGTCATTCCGCAGCTAGAGATGCCCATTTCAATGTGATAAGGAATAAAAAAAGCGGTTCATTTGTCCATCCGTCCGTCTTTCTGCAGTTGGAATCCTCTTAATCGCAAAAGTTGAGATAGAAATTTGTAGCTTGCCGAACATTTCCTTGATTGATGGGCATGGTTCGTCCATAATTAGGATCATAAGATCACTAAAAAAAAAGATAGTCGTTCCACGGTTATAAGGCATAAAAAGGACTATATTTATTCAACACTATATTTATCCTTCGTTCCTCCATCTTCCTGTTGCTGGAATTCTCATAATCACAAAAGTACACATAGAAATCTGTAATTTATCACACATTTTCTTGATTTATGAATCAAGTTCAAAGTTGACAATGGGCATGGTTAGTCCTTAAATAGGATCATGGGGTCAAAAAAAAATATGAAAACTATGAAGGGATGCAAGAATCATCTTAAAGTTTAGTGCGAAATGTAACGTGAATTAATTAAGAAAATGGTTGGCAGTCCCTATGTGATACATTTTCTTAAGGTGATGTGTGTCCAAGATTCGTATCAAAGCAACTTGTGACTTTCTTACTAGTTTTCCTTTTTCTTGTTTTTTTTTTTTGTAAAATAAACTTTCGCATTGATTTCCTTCATTCATTGAAGAGTTGAAAAACCATTAGAGCAAACTTGATTTGCTTTTTTTAATTTTATTTATTTATTTATTTTTTTTCTTTTTATTATTTTTATTCATTCACCTATTATTTATTTCC
Organism: Glossina fuscipes; assembly: GCF_014805625.2. NCBI lineage: Eukaryota > Metazoa > Arthropoda > Insecta > Diptera > Glossinidae > Glossina > Glossina fuscipes. The sequence continues at coordinate 6,242 of NW_024003509.1, forward strand.
TTATTATTATGGCTTGCACCGGCGCAAATGTTTATTTACAAAAGCTTATGATTCCAAGTCGTATACTTTTCAAATGAGAAGAAAACGAGTAGTAGAAGGCATGCTGAAAAGGTACATATGATATTTCGTATGTTCGTTTTGATGAGTAACAACACGGCTGAATAAGAATGAATAAGAGTAGGATTTAGAAGAATAAAATGACGAGGATTCATTAAATGAAATATAAATTTTGCATTTATACCATTAATCTTGTCTAATCAAATGGAAAAATTAATATATCTTTTAATGCTACAAAAAAAAAAAAAAAAAAAAAAAAAAAAACCATCCAACATTTCGTTACCTTGAAAATTTTAAAGGAAGTTATTATGAAATGCAAAAAAACCAAAAAAAAAAAAAAAAACTCTCTACCAGCAGATGAAAAAACGTATTTTTCTTTTACATCAAACTTGAACTCATCTCGAGATAACGCAAAAAAAAAAAAGAAGAAAAAGAAGAAAAATTTACCCAACAGCATTAAATGAAGAAAGAAAAATAAGACGTGGAAAATTTATTTAAACAAGTCTAGGTCTACCCGGTGGAATGGAAATACAAGCGCTGGCAAATGCCAGCACCGCACAACATTGTTCAAATTGATTTATGTATTTTCGTATGTCTGTCTCAGAGCAGAGGGTTATTTCTATCAAAAAATGAATGAATAAATAAAAAAAATAAATAAAATACAGAAATATATCTATTTAGACGATACCTGTTGATATTGTACATTTTTGTTTTGTTTATGTTTTTTACAGGGCTACGGACACATGAACTTCTGTCTGAGCAATTCAAGCTTGTAAGTTCTATTGTATCTAATAGCTATTACTACTAATTCTCTATTGTCGATTTTCCGCTCGCTGTGTAGCCAAAAATTCCAAGGTATGACTTCAGGCTTTTATCCAAAGGACAATCCAAGTTCAGGTTACATATTGAAAATTCTTCGCGGTTTTTTCCGCCAGATAGTGTTGATACCTATATATAGGGCAATACTCACCTGATTGCCTCAAATGAACATGAGCTTAAAAGGTGACATTTCAGCTTACATTTTTCGTGAAGCTAGTTTTTTAATTTTTTGCTCGCGTAGAATGTTGTACTCTTTTGAAAACGAGTAAAATATCTGAAAAAATTCGTTATGTGATGTCCTGTACCTGTACATAAGTGTTGTAGGACGTATTAAACTAGTGCGGGCGTATGTAACATGCAAAAAAGATTAAGATAGCCCTACCTTTTATTATACCGGTCGATTCAGAATCATGATCTGAATTGATCTAACCCTATCTGTCCCTCTGATGTCTATCCATGTAAATTTGCATTCAATCTACAGGTCGCCATTCTTAAGATATTTTGATGAAATTGGGCACAATGACGTGTTTCGAGCCAGAAACGATTGCTACTGAAAATAATTCAGATCGGTCCACTTTTTCGACTACTGCTTCTACAATGTCCTATTGAAAAACCAATTGCAATTTTC
>NW_024003510.1:0-2154 GCF_014805625.2 Glossina fuscipes
CTTGTCGCATTAGTAGCTTATACGCATCGGTTTAAAAAGGGAGGTCAATAGTTTTATATTAAAAGGTTGCCTTTTAAAACCGCTTGTAAGTTTATATATTGTACATAAGAACATATATATAAGAGACACTTTGAGAATTTATTTGCTCATTTCCAGCTATTTTGAAATAAACAGTCCTTGACAGCCTGACTTGCTGAGGCCATCCTTTTCCTTACTAATTGATTTATTACTTAATTAGCGCTTTCAACTGCTCGAACGTAAACTTATCTATTATTCATTGCTATTTATTTGAAAGGAACGAAAAAACGAATTAATTATGTATATGTATTATGTGTGTCAATTAAACGCATCCACATACAATATGTACGTACAAAAATTTGAACAATCAGTTTCTACATAGATTAATTTAATTTTTTCACCTAAAACAAATAGTGTACAATAAACTGCTCTACAATAGCATCTATACATATAAGTTATTGTACGATATCAGTTAACGTTTAATTCTATACGTCGCTTAATATATGGGTAGTCAACATATTAAAATCGTATCGTAGCACTATTACCTAAAACATCGTTCAATCAAGTCGTTGAGCTAAATGGAAATTAAAACTATTTTAATATACTTGAAACCTTTATCGTGGGTTAGGCCAAATTTGGCAATTCGTAGGATATCCTCACAAGTAAGAGGCCGACAGAACTAAATATATATACGTATTGCCAATTCGTGTAAAGTGATCATCATATTTGTCCTTTTTAACCACGACTGAAGGATGCGCGTATACTTAATTTTTCATAATGTCTGCAACGCCCACAAGGACCCTATAAAGTGCATTCTTGATTCTTAACGAAATACCGAATAGCCAGCCGTGTGTGACTGTGTGTTGTATATTTTTGACACTCTTCCGTTCTCAAATAATCAGATATTGACTTCAACTTTGGTACAAACATTGGCAATTCTTGCACGGAGATTGGTATTGAAACCGAGCTAAATTGATCCAAAGGCAGGCCCACGACAAAAGATAAATTGAACGCATATCTGTTTTTTTAAACAAACATTTGTGGGTTTTTGCTCAGTACATTATAAATTATACAAGATGGATAACTGAATTTTTATAAATTTACTTTAAACAGGACTTTCTCATACTTTTTTTTCATGTTTAAAGATGCAAAAATTACCCACACGAAGTTATAGGTTCTAAATTATCATTTTTTAATGATTTCTACGAGTAACTCATAAGGTAAACAAAAAAATTGTGGACTAGTGATTTCTACTCTCCAAGCCCTCTCATTAGATACCCTTTATTAAGAAAATGTTTATTCGCCGTAATTTTGAATATGATAAGTAAGACCGTAATGTCACGCCTTGTAAATTTTAAACCTAAGTCAAAATTTGAGCATTAAATGATATTGAAAAGGTACACTAGAAATGTCCTCTAACCTTGCTCTGATATTGTTTGTAAGAGGTGACGGAAATCTTCGTGCGATGTTAATGTGGTTGCAACAACGCTTTACAAATTAATCGTGACGTTCTTCAATACTATCGTGTTCAACCTCGAAAAATGGTCGTATTACTGTTTCCTTTTCGATCGGGTTAAGGTTGAAGTCACACATCTCAGCGTCAAACATTATAAAAGTATCTTTAAAAATACGTGTGTTATCTGTTGCCTATAAAAAAATTCTTTAGATACGGCACGGGGACTGTGCCAGATTGAACCAAGTTGCAAAAAAATTCAGAGGAAACGCAAGATTATAACGCAATATATACCGAAAAAAAAACATTTGACATGAAACATTAGATGATGAAAGAAGACAACATGAAGAGAAAATGTTTAAAAGTTATTTTGAAGTAAGTTTAACATTTTAATTAACGTGTCGATATCAATTACTTTGTATTGTTAGTATTTTACCATGATAAAATTATGCCATCTTTATTTAAAGTTGTTATTATAAAGTAAAATGTATTAAAAATAAAGCAAGTTTATGATAGCCTTGTCATTATCATTAATTAATTCTTTTGCCTTTTCTTCTGTAATTTTATGAACTGACTAATGTGATTCTGCACATAACGAATTATAGTGTTTGAGTGTGCTATATACCATTAAGTGCGCGCTTTGAGCTAAAATATGCATTATATTGATGTAACAGACTAATTCT
>NW_024003511.1:0-4315 GCF_014805625.2 Glossina fuscipes
TTATTTTGTCTAATGAAAAAATTATGGGTTATTGGCTACTATGTGCAATGTATAAAACCAATAACGACGCACACATACGCACACGGCCAAAAACACCAGAACAAAATTGCAAGCGACAGATTTACGAAAAAAAAATTTTTAGTAAATTACAAGTTTAACTACTAATAAGAAATATAATTTGCTGTAAGAAAAAGTGATGATTTATATACGAGCATATTCTGACACGATTTAAAGCATATGTCCATGTTGTTAAAATTGCAAAATATATACAGAAAAGCTTTGAAATAAAACAAAAAAGAAGACTTTTTCTTGGCCAAATATTGAGGTTGCGCTCTAATTATCCTGAATAGGAAAACATAGAAATATAGTTTACAGTTTACTATTAACATGATGTGTCCGTTAAGGTGGCTGAGCAAATCGATTACTACTTAATACCTTTCTTGCTTGACCTGCCGTATGCCTTACTTAGAACGGATGACAACATTGTAGGTATTGCGCCCACATCTGCTTTTGAAAAACCTCAGCAACGGGAGTGACCATCGGGTGTCTTTCACGAAGATGTTACGTCTTTAGCTTGCGCTTAATCCCTCTACATTCAGGCATTATACAATGTTAATCAAAATGCCAGCAATAAATGGGATCATTAGACTGCGCTATGTTATTCACTCATAAAGTGCAGAATAATTTTATCTGTGACGAAGCAATATTTAACAATTTATAAAACATAAAATAAATAATTTTATGACCACCAGACGATCAAGCGTTTTATTGTTTTTCAGAGTCGACCGTTATAATATGAGCAATAATAGGCGAAGCATGCTGTCTTTTTCTTCGTCGCGTTAGAAGTATTATCGCAGAAGCTAAAGACAAAGGGTTTAACAAATGCGTTAGCGTAGAAATCAGAATAAATGGATTATTGAACAATTGATCAAAATTACTAAAGCAGATATGCATGTAGTTAAGTTGTCGCCTTAAGGTGACGAAAGTTTAACATACACAACGCAGGTTTTTGTCTTTCTAAGTTAAAAATTCCATAGTTGTATGGTTAGAAGAGCAACAGTATTAAATGGAGCTGAATATGTATTTGTGTAGTTAACAAGAATCCATGTACATGTGACATAGAACGCGTCTTAAGTTGTGAGTACCACAGGCGGCGGTTGTTTTGGTTTCACACATAGTTAATTTTAAGTTATCTAAGTATTCTAGCCTAAGTTAACCATAAGTTCCTCGAACACTCGCTGTGCTGAATGACAGGGATGGTTACAGTTCAAGCCACTTGTTTCGTCTTTGAAAGAGAGACAAAATATCAGCAACATATGGCAGAAAAAAATCAACTTTCGTTAGGTGTAGACCCGTTTTCTTGTAATCCTGGTTCGCGTTAAGTGGCGGATGTTTGATTTAAACGCCTTAAGGCGCGGTAAGGTATACTAGCAAGTTACAATTAAGTACGGATAAGATAAGTGTCCTTGATTTTCATCCGATTATTAAAAAAATTGATGAAATAACATAGAAGCAATAACATGAATGCTAAACACCTATATATATATTGTTACGAAAATCCCAAATTCAGTTAATGTCAGCTAAGTAATTTTCGTAATAATAAATTCCCTAAAGGAGGAAACACCAAATGAGCATTCGCAGGCGCCTCATGAAGCTGCAGGCCGATGAAAACGATTAGCGGAAAAGCAGACAGGTAAAAGCTTAGCGCACATTCGTAGGCGCGTCATGCAGGTGCAGGCCGATAAAAACGATTAGAGGAAAACCAGGCTGGGATTAGAAATAAAACCATAAAGTTAGGTATAGATCGCTCTGGGTATTTAACGTCTGCACCTGGCTTGATGCCTTAATCAGACGGGTTGCCTACAACCATAGGCACTCAACTAAGTTGAGTGATCACCCCCCGGGGGGAGAGACAATCCCCAAATTTAGGTATAGTAAGATGCTTGTAAAATTGTATATAAATAGAATATTTTTGAAAAATAAAGTTAGTCTGGCAAGAACGTAGAAGTTGAGAGTACGGCTAAAATAAATTGCGAATAATTCTACTGTGAAGAAATATAATTGTAAATAAATACTCCTACTGTTGTGAAAGACAAAGTAGTAGAATAAAAGAATTTTGAAGTGTATTTCTCTTGATCAAAATATCTGCGATCTAGTGATACGAACTTATAAAAGCGAATTTCATACTAATATATACATACGTATACATATCGAATTAATATAAAAGAGAAAAAAACAAAGGATACTTCAATTCGACCCCACCAAATTTACCCCACGATATTACGCAGCGACGTCCCAGTGAATGAAAATAGTTTGCGAAAGCAGTCGCTACGCTGCAGCACAAGTCTAAAGAGGCTTTTGTTCCTTACGAAGTAATCAGGACTTTTTCAAAATACAAGATTCTACCGTAACTGTTTACCGATGCTTGGTGGTGCTTAAAGGGTCATTTTTCACGTTGCAGACCATGTTTGCATTTGGCAATAATAAAGAATGTCGTAATTACTGTTTTATATTTGGTATGCTACATTTATTATATTATAAAACAATAAAATATTAACAGACGTGCGTGCAGTTAATTCTATAGATGTTTAAATTGTCGTAAACCATTGAAGTGTTTATGTATTTATTTATAGTTTCCATAAACTATGAAAATAAAGAAAAAAATTTATGTAAAAATAATGAGTAGGACGTGGCCAAGATGCACTGTCCGATTGTTTTCATGGAAATTTAATTTTTCTCGTTTCCTTTTTAAATTTCCTGGATTTTTGCAACGACATTTATTGGTTTGAAAACCTCGTAAATATATCTTCATTGCTTGAGTAAAAACAAAATAAAAATAAAACAAAAACACTCTTATCTGGCAACATATAAATAGCGATAATGTTAGTCAAATCGCATCCAAGTATACTAATTGTTAACCTTTCTATATAATTATTAACGCATGTAACTATGTAAACAGCACAATATAATATATAGCTTAAAATATTATTGATTAACACAAGAGCTAATTTTAGTCCATTGTGACAGGGGTTCAAGCCTGCACGTCCGCAAAGCGTCTTTGTCTTATCGACAAAAGCGTTTTGCGAATAGGAAAAGCTAATTGAGTTGTCAATTAACAATTAGCTAACAATATAGTTACATATATTAATATCACGACCAACGATGTTATTAAAACAATTCATTGCTTTCGCTGCTGAGGGCTTATTGATTCAAAAATGAATATGTTTTAAAAACCCTCTCAGAAATTTAAGTATAATAACAAATGATTCAAATTCTAAAAATAGCGAAAAAAGCGATTACAATGGGAGCTTAACTCTCCAAAAAGACATTTATATATAAAATTTAAAAACGAAAACCTCAAAAAAACCTCAACATTACCAGCAACAACGTCGATTGTTTATTGTAAATATCTGCAGGATATCCTTTACACTGTCAACTAAATTGTTATTTACGCTGTATGCACATTATTTACGCAATAACAATAATTTTTTGCAACAAATAGAAAAACAAAAGCTAGTCAGTGAAATGGAATTTTAAATGAAGTTACAATAAAAATCGGCACCCTGGTTTGTAGGAGTGAACCGAGCCTAACAGGATATATCTGCAGCTTGAATACTTTACCAAAATTTTTCTGACTTAAATCGTTAATATAGGAGAGAAACTGAATGACGAACGTTGCTCAACTCACCTTAAATCTATTGCTCCTTAGATACACGTATTATTAATGGATGTTCAAAATGAACGAACATCATCAATATATCACTCGACACTTCACTGGATAGTACGAATTAGATGCTGTTTCCAAATTACTAAATTTTTGCACTAAAGGGGGACAGCTATAATAATATTTTATTTCAAATTTTGTTTGGATGGCAGATAAAAATATTAGACGAAGTTAAGGCATAGACTTACATATATTGCTTTCATTCAGTGACCATCCGGACCTACATGACCTGCTTTTAGCGTATCCCTTATTAGTATCGTTTAATTACAAATTTTTGTGGTGTTAATCCAATCGATTTTCTAAATTAGTGCAGTTCTACTTGCTTCAATACGTAATTATTATCAGGAATCAGGCAGTCTAATGCAGGTAGATATATAAACTCTTCGGAACCTACTTGAAAAAGGTGTTTCGTATTCTTAAAAATAAACTTGACATTGTGGAATTATCTTTCCAAGATTTTGCATTCCCTCGCGAAAGTTTTTCGTACACCTTAACAATGACACTCCTTGTAATTCAAGCGTGTAAGAGAACTACTGACAAGTCCCATACGCCGCCATTATGACATCTTTTTTTTATCTAAAAGAATTTTAT
>NW_024003512.1:0-7031 GCF_014805625.2 Glossina fuscipes
AAAAAATGTTAAGAACTTGCTTACAACCCTAACGCATTTTTCTCGAAATTATGCCGCTTCAAGCCGCTTGTATTGTTAACATATTCAATTCCCAAGCAATTGATTTTAACACCAGCTTCCTTATAATAACATTCTCTTCTGAAGATTGTAGGGTTTTTTATTTTTCTTGATCAAGTTTGAACGATATCATATAACAGATTTTTGAAAAAGTTTTGTTTTCCAAATAAAAATTGGACATCGTTCACTGTATACATTAAAGGAATATTTCAAGAACCTTCTTTTGTTTTTGTTTGTTTTAGGCAAAATTCGAAGAAGAATTTTCTTGTATGGGAAATACTGCTGGAGAGCTGGTTTTCTTTTCAACAAAGGACACAAATTTTTTTTGGAAATTTTCCAATCAAAATTAGTTTCAATAAATTTGAAAAGGGAAACGAATGTGAAGATAGTAGATTCAATCAAAAACTTATAATATTTATGGGCAACGATCACAAGTCACATCGTCGAAGTTGAAAGTTGAATTAGGAGTGATGCGAAGGCCCTGGTTATAAGTTAATAAGTTGGCAGATAAATACGCATGAACTGAGCATATTTAATCTCATCATTCAATTTATTATTTATTTGTTTATTTATTTTTTCCATTTAGCTTCTTCTTCAGCTACAATTCATATAATAATATATCCGGGTTGCACGATTTTTTAAGTAAAATGTTTCACTTAGAAAAAAAATTTATATACATATATATATATATATATAAATTAATAAGATCGGCAGTAGCAAAACATTAACAGCAACAGTAGCTGAAGTAGCCCAGCACATATCGTAGAACTTATGAATACAATTCAATATTATAATTTATTATTTAATTATTTTTCAAGTTTATAATCCAACTTTTAATTATCTAACGCATTATATGTAAAAACAGCGTTAGGTAAGTTCAAAATTATCGGCTTGAAATAATACCTCTGATGTAGCGAACAGAGCGATCAGACGACTTAAACATTAGACAATTATCGTTGATTATTACTTACGCCAGAGCTCAAAGTGGATTATAAAGTTGGAGGTTGGTGCGGCAACGAACGCCTGGAAACCCTGGAAGGTAAGGCGAAGGAAACACATTCGCAATGACAATAAACGAAATTCTCTTACTAATTTGACAATAAACAATAGGGGGCAACATCTCCCGACGTCTTACAAGAGACGGTACATCGATCAACTTTAATCTGTGCTCATACAATGGAAGTGATAACTGGGAATCCCCAATAGATTCGCGCAATGCAAATATGATACGATTACGTCGAACTAGGAGTCTAGGAGGTCACTATAACAGTTATAGCTCGATGACAGAGATAATAACTGTGTACTGTGTGTAGAAGCGGCCTTACTAACGAAGATATATATCAGTTGGAACAATTAATTAATAACATATATAGAAATATGTGATAAATTGTGTTTTATTCAAATTAAGTCTTAAAACTGTTCACGTTTAGTGAATTACTTTAATGTAATTAAACGAGAAATACAAATGAATTATATTCGCCTAAGGCCAAATCTTCTAACATCGCCATCGCCTTCATCCTAAACGAACAAGAAAACGCTCGAAGAAAATTAAATTTTGCTGCTCATTATTATTAGGTGGGGTGCGACAAACCGATTATTTCCATTTTTTGTAGAGGTGTTCTAGGACAATCCACGCACATTCTTGTCGTTGCATCTGCCTTAGTTTATAGGTTACTTTTCAGCTCATGCAGCACTATGGGCGTGGTTTTGACCAATTTGACCTGTTTTCAATATCTGGCTGCGTGCAAATTTTGATAACCTTAGCGAGTAGGTTTACCTCAAGCTGGCACACAAAGAGGCACAAAAACGTGCTTAAATCGATTCAAACTTTAATACTGATTATGTGGCCTCTGAAGTTTCTTTCTAGATCTTACAAAGTGATACAAGCCCATGCTTCGAACATAATAGATAATAGTAATAAAAAAATAAATAAATAAAAAAAATATATAAAGCAATCGCCCATCCCTACCTGTAAAATCCACTAAGAGTGAGACGTTTTATTTATTTTTATTGAATGACTACCTTTTCGGGTGACCACAGTCTGCTATTGACATAGTTACAGTAGTCAACTGCCAAGCCATAATAGTTGAAGTTTATGCTTTTATGGCATTAACATTTTTCTATTTTTTTTTTTTTTTTTGTTTTTTATTTTTCTAAACAAAAATTTATATAATTCATAAATATTTATTGTGCTTAATTAATTAAAGCATTCAACTTTTGTTTTTTGGAAAAAAGAACTGAAACTCATTAAATATATGTTAACTGAATTTGTCGTGCTTACGTTCAAATGAACGGAGCGAATTCACAAAACACCAACAGTTATTTAATGAAAAATGTGCAATATTAAATATTCAAAGTGACATTTGTTTTAATTTGAGACCACCTTTTTAATTGATGTTTTATTAACGGTAATCGTGCTTGAGAATGTTTACAGTAATAACATAATTAGGAAAAATAATTGAACCAAATATGATATTAGCTGAACTCATTTTAATGCAAAATGAACTAATAAAGTGCTTGTGGGATATTTAATATCTTACATACCTCAAAATACAAATATATATATATATATATATATATTTATATTTATATATATATATATATAGCTATATATTTTAAATTTTCTTGAACACTAAGACGACATTCCCTGTACGTGTAACATCGCATGAGCGTCAGAAAGAAATGGGAAGAAATAAAGATGGCCGCCACCTAGTGACAATCGATCAATAAATGTTTAATCAATGTGCGCTTACTATAACTACAAGACCAAATATATTCTATTGCACTGCAAGTAGCTACGATTCTTACCTACTCGGTTAGCAATGTCTGAATTTAAAAAAAAAAAATTAAGAGCTTTCGATAAAATTCGGATCGCACGACTTGCGTCAAAATAATATGAATAACAGTTACATAAAAATAGTGCCAACAACAATGATCGAAATGTTGAATTCGTCTCTGTGTCATTCTCAAGTCAGAAAGAAATCATTGCTATTGCAATGCAGTCGAGCAGTGTTAGTTAGTACCAAAGTAGGTCTCTTTGCGGTAATTTTATTGTAATTTTACCGGATATTAATGAAAAGCAGTCTAATTCAAATATGATTGAGCTGCATGTTATGAATAAGAGCGATAGAACAAGAAGATCGTTAGATATGGCAACAACATATGCCTTGAAGTGAAACGCAAACTCCTTGGATGGAAACCAGAAAATGAACATAACTTAGAGATGAATGCAAACTTAGAAAAATTGATTTATATTCTTTTAAGTATATATATATATACATATATATACAAATATATATATATATACATATATATAGCATTTCTAATGTGCTACATTTATGGTGGACATTCGTGGACAAACTGGACGTTTAGATGGCTGTGGAAAATATTTGTAATAATTTTGACAAGTTTATTAAGAAAAACAAATGACGATTTATTGCGAACCTCTTCGTAAGATAATATCGTGGCAATTTTTGCATTCATTGTGGTACCTCGTATTGGCATCAACATGGCCGGTACATATATATGTATATGATAACTTTAATACAAATACTTTAGGAATAGAAACGTTTGCTTTGTAGCCTTTGGTGACCGTGATTATTTCTACAGCAGGTAAATGACTAAAATAGATAAGATGGAGATGGATAAATCGGGTCAGATGTGTACTCCATTCGCATTTATTTCCGAGTGTTCTGAATGGAAAGACAAATTTAATATATGCCCATCAGAATATTCTCATAGTTGGGAAAGATTTCTAAAGCGTAGAAAAGCTTACATTGCATTGATAAGAAAGTGGAGACCTAAAGGACGGTCTAGCCATAATTCTGGCGACACAACGATAACATGCTAACGGCTTTGTTCAGAAAATCGAAGCGGTCGTCACAATGTTCTTTTCCTTTTTAACCACACTAGAGTGATATAAATCGTTAACACGTTTTATAGCGTGATTACAACCACTAATGATAATCTGTATCTTTCAACCAAGCATCTTGAGTATGTTACTTAGCCATAAAGTAGGCCATCAGGTCAGGTCTATGCTGACAAGGTATAACGAAAACATTGTCGGACAGCGTGCTTAACATTTGGAGCATTTAGTGCGTTGGCGTGTTCAAGGTCGTGCTGGACACATGGACGCGAATCTGTTCTGAGTGGACCTGAAATCTCTTTGTTTCTAACTAAAGCACATCCAATAGTTTTTCCTTTTTTTTTTTCAAACTTGAAAAAGTTTCACTCCTAAGGAGCACTGCTCGATATTGAATTTGATAGCCAATCACCAATCTAGTGAAGTAGTATATGCCCGATTATATGAATAAATTTACAAGCATAAGCACATAAGATGAAAATTTTTAAACATAAGTTTATTTCTTCAGCATTTGGGTAGAAGCATTACAGATGTATAATAAAGAAAATCTTTTATAGAATGTGTGTGTGTGTGTGTGTGTGTGTGTGTGTACGTGAGATACGATACTAAAATAATGGTAATAATTCGATGTCTCCGCGTGGACTCTTAAAGTGTAACTTAATTTTGTAAAAACAAAAAGAGAGGGAGTGAGAATGGAAAGAGAAAAGAAAATAGAAACCGCATAGCCGGGTGATTGGTACTCAACGCGAATGTATTTATATGAAACTAAAGAAAACTAAGAAACTGTAAAGCAGAACTTCTTAAAAACCATACCAAACGCAATAAAGTGTTAGAAAACTTTTCGAAGAAATTCGGAAAAGAAAACGCACAATCACACACATAAACACTTTTGTATAAGTATGCCAAACACGTTTCAAGTACTTAACATGTCAAGAAAATAAAAAATAAAAAAATAAAAAAAAAGCAAACAAAAAAAAAACAACGAAAAAAATGAAAAACAAAATGAAGCAAAAATTCTATAGCATGTACGAACTGATCATTTAATATCCTACACGACTACAAAGGCAAAAAGTCTCAAGACATCAGTTCCAATTATGATTATTTAACATATGGAACTCACATATGGATGTGCATCTTTGTTAAGCTTTTTCCAAAATCTAATCTATACATATATGCAAACTGCATATGCCATATGTGTGAACATGAATGTACACATAAGTGGGTGAATGTATATATATCAGTATGGATATATGTATATAAATTTATAAAAATTTGTAAAAGTTTTTCTTTAGCTCCCCTAAAGACCCCAAAAAATCAAACAGCATTTTTGGAGATAAAACAGTGACTAATTTTTGTTTTTACATCGTCTCGTTACGAGTCTCTGGCGGCTCGTAATAAAACCAAGTTTTATCAATTATTGGTAGAGTATGCAGTAAATCAATGTATTCGGCGCCATACTCGTCCAAGATCGACCTTTATTTATTATAAAACTGAATATTAATATGTAATTTTTTAGTTTACTTGAACGTTTCGGCGCAAGCATATAAATAAGGTAAGGGTACAACTCTCCAAGTGTTGTCTGATAAAGGCACTGCGCATTTACATATGTATATAATAGGTTGGCCGGAAAATTTTGACCATTTTGCTACCTGTAGGTAATTTTACTTTTCAGGTAAAGGCAAACAGGTACAAGGTAAATTCTTGTTATTAAACGTGCCTCCCGTGAAATACGACACTACTTCCAACACTTTACATCACTTACTTAGAAGGTGCAGAGCGAATAAGATGGCAGTAGATAATCTTACGCGGCACGTTGCGAAGCGAAGTTATAATGTATGTATTCGGACTTGCCAAAAATGATTTGCGTAGTTTCTTTCCAAAGACTTCAGTGTTAAAGAACACGGCCAATGTAGGTGATAATGGCATCTTGCGATCCATATTGACGAGTAATCCAGAGAACTTTCCAACTGTCCTCATATACACGTATGTATGTAGGTATATATGTATATGCTAAATATATACACCAGAGAGCTGACAATAGAGAAGTCCGTGGTCTGACCGTAAGCGTCATGAAGAAGAGTACAAAATGTACCGCTGTACCGCGAACAACATACACATCAGTTTTTTATTTAAACAGTTGAGAAAGTCCAATCTCTTCTATACATGTCGGTAGATCGATTACGATTGAGTTCTTGAAGTGATTTCTATAACAAATAATCAATGACTGAATGACTTTACAAGTTTTATACCGATATTATAATTTTTTTATTACTCTTGTAATACCCAAAGGTATGCTACAAAAATCTTATGAAAAACTTTATTTTTCTTTGAATAGATGCGCAATGAAGAACAAATGTTTTTAACGATTGTGTGAATTCTGTTGTAAATAATTTGAGAAACTTCTTCGATTACTGTTCAGGCTATGCGCGATCTAAGCAAAGTACAAAGCTCATTTGAAGTGGATTAGCCTTGTTCGTTGAGCACATTCGAAATGAAAATTTCACCCAAACTCCTTTCAGCATGCAGTGTTCGCTTTCGGGATAAGAGAATCTTTCCGGCGCGAATAAAATCATTTTTAAAACGAGCGGCTTACGCCTACAAGAGAGCAAAAATCACACACAAATTTGAAGAAAATGAACATTGCAATAGTACTTACGGCATACCCCCTCCCAAAAAAAAAAACGTCCTCCACCTGTTTAGTATTATACAGTTTTTAATTAAAAAATTAACAAAGTCTTAGGGTAATTTTCCTAGATGTTCAAGTGGAAGATACTTAGGTCCCCAAATTCCTTCTTTTTTTTTTTTTTTTTTTTATTATAGCCAGTGAGATATCATACACAATGTTCCGACTAAACTTAAATTCTTTCATGTCCTGTCTTAAAAAAAAAAAAAAAAACCAAAAAACCTAGTTATATGTATATCACAATATCAGTTTGAGGATGAGTTAAACCTTTAGGGCTGTTTATACTTAAAGCTTTCTTTTATTTTTCTCTATGGTTTTTTTTTTTTTTTCTCTCGCTACCGTTTTTAAAACATGTTAAAGATGCTGTTATAAGACTTTAAGCATAATTTGCAGGGTTTTCTTTCCATTTTGTATATTCTTTTATGGTCT
>NW_024003514.1:0-5709 GCF_014805625.2 Glossina fuscipes
CCACATGTTGTCCAATAGGTATGGTTTCTCGGCTGTGATAGCCGCACAAGACATTTATGTGTTGGGCGGTAGAACAATATGCAACTCACAGTTGCTTAAGAGCGTGGAACGCTTTAACATATCTAATAATGAGTGGACAACAGTGGATTTAATACAAATTGCACACTCTTACGGGGGAGCTGCAGTTCTCAGCGGAAAATTTGATTTCAATTAAATAGTGGAAGTCAAACATTATAATGAATAAATATTAGTTTCTTTACGCTCTTCACAATCTTTTGCGTATGTTTAAGGATTCATTCGCTTGAGGAAAATTAAAAATATTTACTACCTAAAGAAGCGTTTAGTTTGTTTACATTTACGGACAATAAACTTTTATTAATCATTCAAATGTGGTTTTATTTCTAGGAGCACGTAAGTGCGAATAGTTTAGTTGTGGCAGTAATTATCCACGAAAGGGCAACAGACAAACTTTTCATTTAATGAAGTACGAGTAGTCGAGGAACACAAGATTGCGAGTTATCCTCTAAGGACACAAACTGATGATTACAGATCAAAATATTATCTATCACTAGCTTTAGATTTGAATTAGGAGAGAATTTCGAATGCAGAAGAAGCCTTCGCTAAAGCATCTCTAGCATCGAATATTTATCACTATTTTTTATTTACTTCGCTGAGTTTCTTATCATGTGTTAAAGGATTGTTGGGGATACATGGTTGCATCCACGCAAACATTCGATATTTGAACTTTGGAGGGACGTAAGATGATTTATTTTGTATATACAAGAAGTTGTAAGACCAGGTTGGCCGCGTTATTTTGCCTGTAACGGTCAAACCACAATTGCGAGGTTATGTAGTGGAACCACGCTGCACAGTGTACTGAATGGTGATCAGGCAAGAAATAGGAGAGTGCGTAGGTGATGTCATCACATAAAGAAGTCTTCAGATGCACATAGTATGCGCATTTCCGCTCGTTGGGTTATATTCTCCTTATTAGTCCTCCGATTATCACTGAATTGCACTCTACACTAATGCTGAAGATCTAAGAAGAGTATATAGAAAATGAAAACCCGCCAGAGATGGAGAATACATAGTATGTTCGTATTGAAGAATTCATTCACCTAATCTGCAGAAAAGCAAGGGATTAATAATTTTTCATTTATTTATTTCGTTTCAAGTCTACCAAAACTGTTCTTATTCAGCTAAATTACAAATATTAGGAGTTGTGTAACTTTTTAAGCTTACATAAGTAGCAGGTTACCTACATATTATCTATATTAAGTAAATTATTGTACAGAAGGAATGACATCGAAATAAAAGGAAAGAAAAGCTGTGATTGCTTCTCACTAGGAAAGTTACAGATTGATTACCATCGGTATGCAAGTGACCACTAAGAGGACGTAAGCTTGATGTGGTACGTCATCAAGGTTTCTTACGAAAATGGGCAGAGACGGATACGGTCAATATGCAAGCCCACAGATTTTTAATGAAGTTGTGTGTTTGTAAGTGTAAGTGTATTCCCCCCTGCGAGTCAGGATCAAAACAAAGCAAACTTATTCTAAATTACTTATAACAGTTTAATAAATAGAAGTAAATTTAATAATAAAAAAATTATTTAAATGAATAATAATAAATAATTTACAGTTATTTAAAATTAGTTATTATCAATAATTCAGTTTAGATAATAAAACTTCACTGTAACCTCCGGAACAAGGTGCAACGTCGAATACGCAATCGCGGAGACATGCCCATTAAGCAGCAGAGTTTCAATTTTCTTATGGCTATAAGTATGTATAAATGAAGAAATTTGTAAACTCAATTCCGGGATGCAACAGTGCACAGCACGAGCAGATACAAGCAATTAAACCTCACGTGTCGTTCTCTCTCAAAACAATCGACGAAACCCTACACGATCCGTCTCCCTCAAGAGCTCGAAATCAATCGTAGCAGTCAGGTGGGCTAGCGAATAGTCCAATCTCCTCGGGAGGAACTACTTCATTGAAACATACGCAAATCCTTCATTCAATAAATAAACCCAACTCGAAAGATGGTGCCCGGGATTGTCTTTATGATTTACTTTCCTAGCAAACCGACTAATCTTCATGAAAATTCGGATCATGAGAAATGGCAAAGCATAGGAGAATGATCGCCCGCTTTTGAAGTTCGATTATTATATAGTCCGTCCGTCTTGTCTGCTTTGTTCAAGGCACACTATGTTAAATTATCTCTGTGTTATTAGCAAAGCACCTGCCGATGAGCTATACCTTAATAATTTGAGTGTGCTCTAAATTCACTTTGCTCTCACGTCTGGCTAGCCACATGAGATAATAGAATGCCTATCGCATAGAGTGACCTGACAAAACCAATCAATTCGGGCTTCAGTTGCTTAATAGCTTTCTTTTCAAATTTCTGCTTTGGCTTCGAAAATTTATTATTCCCGTAAAAACAATAATTTTTGTTTAGTCCAACAGTTCCATAAGTGAAGAGTGCCAACTTTTCTTTAAATCGCTTTAAAATTATTTCGCACTTCTTCTGTCAAGCCAGTCAGTCATACGTATTGCTTTGCTAATAAGTATGCGTAGGGTGTTTATATACTTAGAAATTTTGAGTTCACCAATTTTTAGTGTTGTCTGAATTTTTAAATATAAACAGAAATTGAACTAAGTACATTGTACAGTGTGTGTTTGTGCTTACCAAGCAGACAATAGCTTCACTCTCATTGCAATATTCTTGAGAGAGATAAATAAAACAATGAGAGCAATGGGATATTTTTCTTTGAGTGAAATGGTGGTAAAAGAAAGCTTTTCCAACGCAATTAAACTAAAGGACTCTAACATGTCCCTTGGTCATACTTTCCCGGTTATCTAAAATTTGGGTTGCTTATCTGCCCCTACAAAATCATTGAATCTTGATCCCTATGCCTTTTAAAGAAACGACTGTTGTCCATCATCAACCGAATGATCTCTTATTGTTGATGTTGTTAGACATTGGAAAGCGTTACCACTGAGCGTGAGATTCTTTGGTGATTGCTCGAGTGCTTTTAGAAGAAAATTGATCGCACGGCTAAACTCATACTTATAATGTATATTTTGTTGTTGGTAGGAAGTGATGATTACAAAGTTTATGGAGCAAGGTGACTACATTGGCAACCATCTAACTGACTTGTACACTGATTTATGTTGCCGTTTTGCACATGAAACGTATCTATGTAACGAGGTAATAGGCCTAAGGCTTTATAGTTACTTAATAAATCAATAAGTGGAAATGGAAACCATAAATACATGCATAGGTTGAATAATAATAATGCGAATACAGTTCTTCGGAGACGTTTCATATGTGATTCGAATGCAGTCGTATAATTATTATTTTTCTTCAAAAAGGTTTCATAAGCCACTCAAGTGCAGTTGAATAATGGTTGTTTTACTTTAAAAAAGTTTCTTGAGGCACTTACAAAGTGCACAGCTTAGCCGGTAGTATTTGTTTAAATTCTATTCGTAAAATTGTCTTTATGGCGTAATATCTCAACGTAAGGAGGTACACCAAAGATTTTGCATCTTTACCCATGACATGAGCTAGAGAGACGAAACAACAACTCCGATATTTAACAATTTTTGATGTACCGCTTCCGTTGCTGTCTCTCGCACACGAGAAGATAAGGTATTGTTTTCGAGTGCGAAAAATCGTTGGTAAGAGTAGGATGGAATTCTCGCAGATTTGGCTCAACTAAAAAGCTTTTATTCTTTTTCAGGTATGCATTCTTGCGGACACTTGCAGGATGTCAGCCATAAATATATTTTAGATCACTTCGATGACCTAATTGCCGAAGAAGACCTACTATTATTGTCATTTGAAGAGGTATTTAAATAATCCAATCGTAAAAGTTGACGAACGAACGAATGCAGTTAGTGTTGTTAGTATTGTTGTGTGAAAGAATAATTCAATCTCTAGTCTCTTATTGAAGTATTGGTCCGTGAATCTACTCTAAACTCAATTACTTAGCAATGATCTGTTCTAATGTCCTTTGTCTTGATAAGAATGGAAAATTAAAAATCAAGTTTAGGAAAAGGAATTATTGGAGAGGGTTCTTAAGTTAGCGTTAGTATATGTGTGTCGTAGAATTGAATGTTGGAAATCGGGATGTGATTGTGCAAAAAGATTTCATTATGTGTTGAAAGGATAAAACGACAGTATAGGAAGAACGGAATTTGGCATCAATGTGTTCTCGATTGTGAACCTACGCTTGTGATTAGATCCACTTGATCCCTCTTTCAAGCGATTTACCATGAGAGTGCCTTCTTAAATTTGCCATGGAAGCGTGTTTTTGATCATATGCTCGTTTACGTCGTCACTTTTAATCCAGGCTCTACCCATAAGTGCACTGAATAAATGTGAACACTTTCTTCGTTTCTCTAATAATTTTTCTATCACATTGTAATTACTTTCCGATGACGTTAAGGCGATTCTCCTTCCACATATAAAATGTGTATAGTTTGGTGTGGGACAGTAAGTAAGGTGTTGACACATGACCTGTTCTACGTCTTTCATGAAAAATATTTTTTTCCTTATTTAACAATAATTTGTAAAAGCAATCAAGTGATTGCTACTTTGTGTGTTATTCTATCCATCCACCATTACATCTCTCTGATCCAAACAAACTTTTACGAAGCTTGATAGCGAGTCACGATCCAGTTTTCTTGGTTGTAATCATATTAAGGATAACGTTCCTATATATTTTGTATATGTGGCTTGGGATGGCCTTTTTTCACGTTAATTCTTTTGCGTTGTTGCGCTACATACTGCTTCCAATTACGAGCAGAGGATGTATCTATGAAAGTGGCAGACTTTCGCCTTCTAAACGTATTTTATATTCTTTCGACATTTTCATGCTATTTTTATTCCATAGATGAGGACACCAGGCGTTTGTTGAGTTCAATTTTCACGCGATGTGAATTATGCAATAATTAGATCCATTGTGTGCAGCAATAATCTTCTTAACAAGTGGTTCCATCGCAATGTTGCATAGAAGTTTCTCGTTTCCTTCTCTCCAGCTCTCTTGAAGCTCTTTAACGTAATGCAATTAATTTTCTAGTAGCGACTTTTCTTGTTTATTACTCAGTTTAACTGGAAGACTGACAATCGATTGCACATTAGAAGAAGAGAAGATCGCTATTATGACAATTTACTGAGTATTTTGAGGGCCCCTTAAAATTATGGGTCTCTTCTTGTTCTACTCTGCAGCGAATGTAAAGCAAACCCAACATGAACACAGCTTTAATCTAAAGTAAGAGCTTGCAAACTATGTAGGATTCGAAGCCAGATGTGAGGCTAGAAATTTATTGTAAAAGGTTCTAAAGAATGCTTGATAAACTGCATTATAAACGAGTTGTATAGGGAAAGAACATAGTGGGAGTTGAAGTGAGAATCTTGTACTCATTATCTCTCTCCGACACATATCCAGTCTGAGGGATGTATTTGAAAAGAAATTGTAAAGTTCTGAACCGTGTTCTGCTCTTTGATTAACATTCAATAGAGAAACTTTTGCAACACAACCCAACCGATCATGTTATGAACATAAAATTGTTTTGTTTTTGATTTTGCATCAGATTGACTCAAATTTTTAAAACGTTATTTTCAGATCAAGGAATTGATAAAGAACGTGCAAGATTTAGTCAAACCTGAAGACACTGCTTACAAGGCCGCAATAAATTGGGT
>NW_024003515.1:0-3052 GCF_014805625.2 Glossina fuscipes
AGTGTGACATATCGGCATCGTTCCTTGTAAAAGCAGCTGACAAAATATCGAAAATGGGAAGATTTGCACAGTTCGTAAAAAAGCAAGTAATTTATGACATGATTTCCTCTTTCCATAAAGAGGAAGCAATGTTTATTTTATCACTTCCAAGTTTCGTTGCAAAGAAAACTTAGGGCCTCTCTACTGTGTTGTCCGTTTCCAGTTGTAGAAGGAACTCGATAGTGCAGGATCAAATTAGTAATTTGTCCTGCCTTTGTTCCAATGCAAGGCGAAGTATAAATATAAAATCGGATCTCAAGTAGTTTGAAAGAGGTGCTTCACAATTGTTGAGCAAATAGATTATACTGAGAAATAACCTAACAAAGCCGCTTACTTACACCAAGTAATACGCGCATTGAATCTTTGTGAACATCAAACTATTGTCTTCAAAACAAAAACATTTTGCAACGCAATTTAGACAATTTTTGCGCCTTTTTTCTTGATGCGTTATTTTACCAAGGAAACTCACCACACCCGTCGCTTTCCTGAAGATTTATTTCGTATCAACCAAAATGTATTATATTAATCAATTATTACAAATTTTTAAAAATATTGTAACAAGTACTCTTTGGCGGGGTAAGCTCAGGGCTTCCCAGTTCTCCTTCCAAGAACTTTGTATAAAAGAAAATAACTTGGACCTCCGGATTTTGTTCTTAATAGTTGGATTTATTATAATTCGATGAGCGATTTTTAAGAGGAGTGGAAGAAAAAAAATCAGCGTGGTGACCCGACTCTTGTTTAACGCTTTCAATGGTTTTTGTTCGTTTCGAAGGATTATTTTTCAACCGTATTTTTTAACCATATCGCGAGCTTCTGCAAAAAAAAAAAATTTGTCGCGGGGAGAGTGTCCTCCTGTCTGTCAGGGATGACGACTAAGCCAAGTCAGCCATCGTTCTATCCGTAAAAGTTAGCAGTTCTTATCAGTCATTCAAGAAGGACGACTAAACCAAGTCAGCCATCCCCTGTCCGTAAAAATTAGCAGTCCCTACTAGTCATTCAAGGATTAAGCCAAGCCTGCCATCTCCTATCCGTAAAAGTTGAGTCATTCAGCGATCACGGCTAAGCCAAACCGACCATTCCCTATCCGTAAAGTCAAAGAAAACCATATCAGTAACGTCAGCTAGTTATGTAGTCCGTGACCATTTACCTCTGGCTGCTATAACACAACTGAAAGGATGAGCGAGATGCCACACGTTCTTTTATAGTCGCGATCACCATCACTGTCCCGTTACATGGATGTTTTGACTATACTCACTTACATAGGCGTTGTAACGATATTCTTACACATCCATTATTACGTATGCTAACTTAGGTCCAACCGAACATGTTTGCTGCATGTATGTTACAATCTCAGCTCTGACTTGTATAAGTATCATAATGCTACACTTATGTATATCTTATCGTTAATACTATCTTAAGTACCAAGTCGTATGATCTTATTGCTAGTGCTGGCTAATAACTCGGCGACGGTGGAGGGGTTGGCTGGAAGATGAGCTCTTCACTCAATAGCTGGTTACTACCTAGGAAATTTCTGAATGGGTTTAAGTACGTTGAAGGTAGTAATCTAGCGAGTGCATGGTAGATCGCCCCTGCCTTGTCAGCGCAATACCCGAGACCTATATATCTCGAAGAAAAGTAGTTCATGGTGTTGGCAACCAAGGAAATATGGTGAATCCGAAACAAATACGGTTGTTTTTAACATCCGGCCAAAGTATACCAAAGGCTTTGTAAAACAAACTGGGAGTCACGGGGGTCAGGAGGCTCGCCTCACAAAGCCACGTATGCCCGCGGGTGTATGATGGACTTTGTTCATAAAGTCGTTGGAATCAAAATTTTCTCAAGAGATAGTTAATTATACAAAAAGGAATTGACGGATGGCCTTCCCTTTGGCCTATTAATTAATAAACTCTCTTGAGAATTAATACATGCAAAAATTAAAAAAGGGATTTGACGGAAAGGCTTTTTCCCCTTTTGCCTTATTTTTACTTTTCAACATATGTCACGGATGCCTGCGGGTAATAGTGGTAATTGATCAACGGCGCCGTGGAAGCCTTATGCCGGAAACGAGCGCAATTTTTACCCTTTTTGAACGCATATCGTTGATCAATATGTTGTTGCCGAGCTAGGTATGATTTTTGAAACCCGTTGAACACGATTTTGCAAAACCACAAGACAAGAAATGTGGATAATTCAATGCCACAGGTAGCTTTTTTGACAATTAAAAACAACTGTTAGGTCAACTATTGCTCAGTGGACTACAACATGTTTCTCTATCCAAAGACTTATGTATATTGTTTATATGTGTCCTACTTATGTATATATTTTATTGCTAGGCACATTTTCTGGAGGTATAACATATAATGAGTGGTGTCTACAATACAATCGAATTTTCAACGGTTTGTGCGGGAGAACAATGATCTTATGATAATCAGTAAGAAAAAGACATGTATGGGACAAACAAGACTGACTGCTTGGGGTCTACGGGTAGACATTTTTGCGGACGAACTTGTTATTAGTAAGGAAGCAAAACGCTTCCTATATTATGACATTTTATATAGCATAAATATAGAGTGCATTTGTAATTCTTTCTAACAGCAGAGGCTAACAGTAAAAAATATTTTATTCAGAGAAATTGTTCACTTCAATCTTTAAAACTCTTCTTAAGCTAATAAAATAAGTGATAAACAATCAAATCATTTCTTTTCACTAAAGAAGGAAAGTCTTTACCATGATTTGAGCCAAAGCTATAGCAAGATGTGTGCTTTGACATAAAAAGGAAACTAATAAAGAAAAAGAATTTGCCTTAAAACGTAAAAATACAGAAAAAAGAAAGAAAGTCAGATCCAAGCATAGTTCGAACTGAAACAAGAAAATTTCATTAAAATTGTCATGAATAGAGAAAGTACCGTAAGATGTTGTTAGCAAACGAGACCGGATTACCTCCTGACCGACCAGATAGAAAAAAGAGGATCGATGCTCATTTAGGGTTGATTTCGACAAAGTGACAATGAAA
>NW_024003516.1:0-37788 GCF_014805625.2 Glossina fuscipes
GTAAATTAATTACTATAAAAATAATTATTTTCAAAGTTTTATACAAAAATGTTTTAGTATGCTAATTAATAAGCCGATCTGAGCTTGTCAAAGCAAAATAATGGTTTTGTTTTACGATTATTAAAGCAGAGAGCAAAACATGCTACTAATGTCTTTTTTTCCGTGGAGAGGAAAAACTAAAGGAATGTATGCATTGGGTACTATTCAAAGGAATCGTTTTGGGAAAAATTGCAAATTGCCGGCTGTAAAAGATTTTATTAAAGATTCCAAGGAACCCAAAAGATATAGTATAGGCCATGGCGAAGAAAGGTGCCGATCTAAAACTAGACGCAAGCTTTCACATTCCAAAGGATTTTCAGGATTAAGTGAACGGCTGCTTTGTGTCGCAACAAAAATCGCTATTGGTGCGCTGTATTTCATTCATAACCGATATGAAAATTCCTATATTAAAGACCATTTGCTTACGTCTAATATTATTTTAGCAGTAAAGGCATTTTATTGCCAAAAGTCTACATACCACTTTTTTCATAATAGATACTCAATTTTTAAAATAATAAATAAAATAATACCAGGATTTTTAAAATAATTTTTCCTATTATTATAGGAATCGTTTATTAACGATTTCTTAAAATTAAAACAAAATATCATGAATTTAACGGTGAATGCATTGTGCATGCATGGGTGGTTGGGTGCGTTTAATTTTCAATCCAAATCAATATTAGGTCTGCTTGTACTCTCTGTTGTTACAATTTTTGCAAGTTTAAAATTGCAGCGTGTACAGCATTTTTATATACGATTATTAAAATTCATTACGTTACTGGTGCCGACATGTTGCTAAGTAGTAGAAAAATAACATTTAGAAACCTATCACGTCTTCTAAAACGTAATTGTTAGTAGTAAAAGCAATAAAACATAATTGCTCGGGCTATAGCTTTTGGCTGTGGGCATTAAGTAGAAACTGAAAACTCACCTGGGGTGCCATTGAATGCAATGAATAGTATAAATAACAAGATTCATTAAAATCGTTACAAATTTCTGCAACTTTAATAATTGAAGAAGACTGTTTAAAGTTCAATGAAATTGAAATATGGTACCGCAGAATAATAAGACGGGAAAATATAATCAGCTGTGTCTGAATCTTTTTTGAATAAAGGGCAAACTACCCACGTCCTTGTTTTTGAAAACGGACACCTTCTTATTTTACATTGTACTCTGGGCGTTTCCTTCGGTCGATCTAATTCATTTTCAATACCAAACTGCGCGAAAGAACTTGCAGTGTTTCTAACAAATTTGCAATCGGTGGATTTTTTTTGGAAACACGAAAGTGTTTGACACAGACTGTACATAGAGTAACATGCTTAAATGCGTTCATAAGACCCCGTAAGTATTCCTCTAGATGTTCCAAAATGAATGTTTGGGCGAAATGAATATGGCTCAATATTGCAATGGTCGGTACATAAAAAATCAATAATGTTCATTTTTAATTTCAATTGGAAACAGTAAGTTACTTCAAGCGCTAAACTATCACCTTCATTGTGACTTGTAGTTTAGTCCTTAGGTCATATAAAAAGTCGCGCTAACAAAAAACTTAGCTGTGTGTTGACTCGTTTCATTTCAAAAATATTAGTTGAACATTATTGAACATTCATCAGTTTGTTTTGTTTGAATTTTATAAACATGTAGCGTTTCGCTAATCTAAATACGACCATTATAAGCTTATTTGAATATAGCTGTTGGTTTATTTTTGATCCACTGCATATAAATTTGGAAAAATCATGGTATAAAATAAAATTCGCTTTATATCTAGGTTTCAATGCTAATAGGTTTTAGTACCAACTTAATTAGAGCAAAAATAGGACTGTTGACTTTTATGAATTTCTTGGCAGATGCCAAGAATTTGATTCATATATTTTTTTTTTGCAGAGAAGATGTCCTCAGTAAGGGTATGACCACCTCAATGGTCAATAAGGAAGAAGCAGGAAATAACAAATCGTTTGTAGTCGGAGCTTAATGGCTGCATGCCCATCAGTAAGCGATATGTCCTCTCTAAACGATCATGCACTTCAGCTGCAGCCAGAAGTTTGTCGTAACTAAATAACTGGCCACCGAAAATATTTTCTGAATAAAAGATGAGAAACATTTTCGAACTGAGCTCGTTCGCTGAGTTTGCTAATCTATTAGTCATTTATACGTTCGTTAATTTAGCTAATTAAAGAAAACAGCAAAATGTCTAACTCTGTCTAATGTCTAATTTATAGATTTAGCTTGGCGAAATTAGATGAAGAAACAACCAAAATGCCTATATTGTTCATATGATAGATTAGGTTTCAATTAGTAGCGAAACAAGTGTACAAGTACACCCAGTCCTGAGAACTGCCCACAATAATTTTTTTCTTCCAATATTTTTTTGTGGTCCCTTGCAAGTTAGTGAAACCGTTACTACCATAAGCCTTCTTGTACTGTCAATTTTTGATGAACAATAATAATACATAGTCTAAAGAAAATACTTTTGTCCATTTAATTACAAAAAATTTGTTTGAACAAAGAATTCCAAGTAATACACCGGCTACAAATATCCCATTTTTCGGATGTCTATTTCTTCGTTGCGGGCTTGTGCTCTGAGCCATTTTGATTATTTTCAATACCAACAGACACTTTCAAAATTTCTATTAAGCTTGAAGTTGATATATTCATTTTTGCCACCAGGAGACTGTCACCAACACACACTATATAGACCGCCAGACGGACTGACATGGCTTAATTGATTCACAATTTTCCATTACCCAAGAATATATATTCTTTATAGGGTCTCTGACGCTTTTCTTTTGGGTGTTGTAAACGTTATAACAAAACGAGTATATCCCCATCCTTCGGTGGACAAAAAATAAGAAATAAGGAGAATAAATAATAATAAAGTTTTTGAAACTGAGATGAACGAAATATGTGAACATATTGAAAATACATCGGAAGTAAAAGAGGAAACGTTAGTTTTATGTAAGTTTACTTAACTTGTACCTTGCGTATTTATTTGAAAAAGGATACACCGTACGTGTTCGAGCTACAAAAGGTATAACCTTCAACATAATCATCGTACGCAACATTATCTTCATACTTAGTAACGGAATGAATTGTCTCTTTTCCAATTTTCATTTGTTTGGTATTTTTAAGGGAGTAAAAAAGATAATCTTCCCTAAGCACATTTTAAAGTCATGGTTACGGGTTAAAAGTTTCGCATTATATTAATAATAGTCTTCATATGAGGGCCAATAAAGTTTATTAAATCTTGGCTATATTTTCGAGGATATTTTATACGCATTTTGGCAACTTAATAGCTTTTCTTTATGATTCTCTAATGACTTTTATGATGGATATAGGGAGACTTTGCGATGCGTACTGAATATGACGATATTAAAAAAGTTTTGTTTTTGTTTATCATATAATAGCCTTAAAATCTAAAAGATGGAAAATTTTTTTAATTTGCCCAAAGTATAGGGTATTGAGCCCACCATCGAAGGATGGGAGCGTATTCATTTTGTCATAACATTTGTAACACCCAAAGGATACCATGAACGTGGGTATATTCTTAGTTATCGTGAAATTCTGAACCGATGTAGCTATGTCCATCCGTTTGCGTGGACAGTTTCCCAATCACGAAAATGAAAATATTATCTCCAAACTCGGCAGACACATTGGGAGTTACTGCATGCAGATTAGTATTAAATACAAGCCAAATCAGCCAAAAAAATACATCCACAATAAAGCTAAAACTGCAAACAGCTGTGTTTTGTTCATTCCTCATAAATTACAAATGTGTACTATTGAAATTTTCCAAATTTATTTTGCCGGGGACTTTACCTTTTGTGTCTAAAAATGAAAAAAATCGGCCACTGATTTATAAGCCATTACAGTTTTTTTATTAGGACTTCATTTTGGCCATTTTTTCACTTGAAAAAGGCATTTATTGAGAAAAATTGCTACAATATTTATTAATCAAAATATTTTCCATCATTTTCTACAATATTTTACCATACTTCTGACAACACGACGATATCGTGTCGATCTTACTTTGGTTTGCCAGTGATTTGTGTTCTTCTTCGACCTTGCTGAGCCGTGCGCCAGCCAAGCTATGCTGAATCGTCTAAACGATTTTATGGTAAATGAGCATGGTGGGCGCGGCAGAACTTTCCTTTCGAGCTGCGGCAGTGTATCCTTGAGAACAATTCTAACAAGTGGTCAATTTGGGGGCCAGCTATATTTCCTCCTTCTGTATCTTTCAGATCGCATGTAAACTTTGGCAAACAATTGATTCATCGTCTGGTAAGCTGTTTGAAAGTTCTTTGAGCTTGAGCTAGGTTTTCGTCCAACGAGTCTTGCAATTCATTATGTTCGAACCTCCAGGCCGCTCTTTGTTATTGGCATCGAAATCACCAATTTTAGAACGTTTAAACCAAATATGACAATTGGGATATGCTTCTGAACTTCGACCGACTTCTTCAAATTAAGCAACACGAAAGAAGTGAAGGTCAAAAATGCAATTTTGAGCGCGCCATGATTAGCACCGGCGTACGCTGGATGAATATATAATACTAAATGGAAAACTGTTACTTTATGTAGAGAAAGGTCAATATCATCGAATTTAATAAATTGGTATTTTGCATTACTTCATTACATTTACCTGTAGAAGTCCCTGGCCAAAATTAACCGGAAGTCCTAATAATTCCACCCTTATGAGGTTTTATTATTATTACACACGAAGTCAACAAGATAGAATGTTGCGAATCAAATGATATGATTAAGCTAAGTAGCTTAACCGTAAACCTTATAACATATATGAGTAGGGTAACTATATCGCGAAGATCACGACGTGGAAGACCAATTTTTTCTATACAATCGCCTCCATAAGGATGTCAAATAAAAGGGCTTGGAAAGCAAGTTGTATTCGACTGAAAAGTAGAGAATAAATAATTTCATATATTTTATATATATTTTATATGCTATATATTTTGTATTAATATATTATATAATAGAACAATTTTTTACTAAGAAGTTTTTTTCTTAGTGTTGACCGAAGAACGTACGCTATTGAGGCGTTTACGATTTTAATATGTTAGAAATCACTGTTTTGGACACCCAGTGCCAGTGTAGTGATAAAAAAGTTTAAGAAAATTTATTTATATAATTTATTTCACGCATTATTCAAGTCTGACAACTCTGTCGCGCGGTATAGTCGTCTATATTTCGGCAATTAATATTTTAATTTTTTGTTGAATTTCGTGGCTATTCTGCCTTATAGTGTGTGAATTTATAATATTCTTTGAGAAGAAAGTGAGTGAATTCAAAGTAAAAGAAATATTTTTTCTTAAGCTTTGATTCATTGGATTTTTGCAAACAAAAATTTTGAGTTCTCCCTTTTTTTGTTTTCTCTCTCCCTTTTTTTGTTTTTCTCTGTTATTTTTTCGCTGTTTGTAGTTTGTTTTGCTATGGATCTCTCATTACAGTGCCAACGTAACGGAGAAGTTTTGCACAAATTGGTTGATAAATTTTTATGTTGAGGATTTTTTTTCCTTTTTTTTGCGATTTTTCTGTCTGTTCTTTATAATCCACAACTGCCTTTTTGACTGGACATGGAGTGTTTATACACATCTTGTCGGGCGAAAACGGGCCCGGAATCTGATCGATTCTTTTCTTGTTGGCTGTGCGAGCGCTTTGGTCACGGAAAGTGTGCCGGTATTCTCGGCCGTGCTGCTGACGCAGTCGCTGACTCGTCTAAAGGCTTAAGATGGTCATGTCCTGACTGTAGGCAGCGGGACATTGACTTTTATAAACTTTTCACGGAGACGCGTAATGGTTTCTCGGAATTGAGTAGAAATCTCGGCTCCTTGTGGGAAAAGTTTGAGTGTCGTTTTATTGGACACTCATCTTCTACTCGTAGCGTAGCGTGTGGGACGTTACCTCTGGCTTTCTCCAGATCTGATTCGTTGGTACAAGTTACCGCTCCCTCTAACTCTAAAATGGACAGTAATGTTTCCGATATTGCTGAGTCGGTTGGTAGCAAAACAGTTACAAACAAACCGGCTGTTTTAAGCTACGCTGAAGTGGCAAGGGTATCTCCGCCCAGAGCCGCCACTCACTCTAATCAAGCGTCATCGCCTAAAAGTAATGAAGAGAAAAATAAATTGTCCTCCCCTCCTGGCTATTCGCGTGTGAATGCTGGTCACCAGACTGGGCAAGTCTCACAAGCTGCCGGTACAAGGGCGATAACCCCATCTATATTCTCCCCAACTCGAAACTCTCCTGCCGTGAACCCCCCTCCTGTTCCAAATAATGACATTTGCTTGACGGCAGTTCCTCCCAGAAAGGCAATATTTGTGTCAAGACTGGCACCTGAAACATCAGTGGATAACATAAAAAGTTATCTGGCGACGAAACTCCCATCAGTCAACTTAAAGCATGTTAGCATCTTCAAAATGGCTCCTTCTCAAGCTAGGGCAATCTCCTCTTTTAAAATATTAGTTCCGACTGAAAACAGTGATATGTTGTTAAACAAATCACTGTGGCCAGTAGGATCTTTAATTAAGGAATTTATCCCTCGTGATCGTCCCCGTAATACCAAGGCAATAGTCTTGTCGCCTTCAAAAAACTAATTGTTTCTTCAGGCCCACTATCTCTCATTTATCAAAATGTTAGGGGCCTAAATTCGACAATTCGTTCCACTTTTCTAAATTCAGTGAGCACGGAATTTTTCTGGTTGGCCTTTACTGAAACTTGGCTGAAACCCGATCTTCATTCGTCGGAACTTTTTCATAATTATTTCCAAGTCTTTAGAAATGATCGAGTGAATCGCATTGGTGGTGGTGTATTAATTGCCATATCTGCATCAGTCCCGTCCAATTTAATTGAATTTCGCACTTCTCCTGACGTTGAATTTATCGCTATTCGTGCGAATACGCCTGATAAACATCTATTTGTAACCTGCTCCTATATTCCCCCAAATTCTGATATCTCCATTTACAGGAAACACTCTGCCCTCATTTGTGAAGTGGCCAGGCGGTCTAGAGCCACCGATTTGGTCGTTGCATTGGGTGACTTCAATTTGCCTCAAGTCACTTGGTGTAACACTGATAATTCTGGCTGTTTGGTTCCTACTTCAACGTCTGATAGGGCTGTTGTGTTCTTTAGTGAATTGTTTGATCATAATTTGGGTCAATATTATCGTACCCCTAATTGTAATGGTAGACTGCTTGATCTCTGCTTTGCCAATTTTCCCGAGATTTACATAAATCGTTGTCCACCTTTTAGTTTACCTGAGGATCCTTATCATCCATCAATATGCATTTGCTTTCATCATATTAATGATGGTTTGTTGAAATGCCTTAATGTGCCAAATCAAACTTTTTTAAATAATTATTATGATTTTCATAAAATCAATATTGTATTACTAAAACATCCTCTTTCACATCTGACGCTTGATTTCTCAACCGGTAGTATTGAAAGCTAATTGTCATCGTTCTACAATACATTAAATCTAGCTATTGCTGCATCTGTTCCGATCAAGCATTGTCGACCTCGAAGCAGGTGTCCCCCGCGGTTTAATAAGACAATTAAATATCACAAGAATAGAAAAAACTCGCTATTCAAAAAATATTCGAAAAGTGTCTCTGCGCTCGACTATGTCGCTTACTCTGTGGCAAGGCATAGATTTAACTCCCTCAACCATCATTATTACTGCAGATACCTTCAGTTCATTAGATCCTGTCTGTTTGCTAATCCTAAATTCTTCTTTAAATTTGTTAACTCTAAAAGAAAAATATCCACATATCCCTCTCATGTTTCTTTTAATGGCTCTGATTCCTCGGATGATTTTGAAATCTCAAATCTATTTGCTGAGTATTTCCGACGAAACTTTTCGATTGCTAATTTCGGTTTATCAGCAAACTACTCATATCCTATAACTAACTCGGTTTCAATACCTAACTTGGTTATTTCGGAAGATGATGTTTTTAAAGGGTTGAGTTCTCTAAAATACAGTTGTTCGCCTGAACCTGATGGAATTCCATCATGTATACTTAAATAAGGCGCTGTCGAGTTATGTGGTGTGATCTGAAAGATTTTTAACATGTTCTTGTATTTAGGTGTTTTCCCTTCATGTTGGAAGAGTAGTTTCCTTATTCCTATCCACAAGAGTGGAAGTAGACAATTTGTTGAGAACTACAGAGGCATAGCCAAGTTGAGTGTCTTGCCCAAGTTGTCCGAGCGTATTGTGACTCAGCATTTGGCCTTTGCCATTAATTCGTATATTTCTCCGCACCAGCACGGCTTTCGGAAAGGGCAATCTACAGTCACCAACTTGTTAGAGTTTACCTGCCATGTTTTCAAGGCTTTTTCTAGTGGCTCTCGCACAAATGTTATTTACACTGATTTAAGCAAAGCATATGATATGGTTAACCATAGACTACTTATCTTTAAACTCCAAGTCTCTGGTTTCCCACCCTACTTAGTGAAATGGATAAGCTCTTATCTGCACAATAGATCCTTCAGGGTTTTGTTTAACTTCATACTGTTCAACTTAGTAAATGTAAGAAGCTTTCATTCTCAAGAAGAAAGTCATTCATTACTCAGAATTTCATAGATTCGCATAAGTTGGAGGACGTCGATTCGATCATAGATTTAGGCGTTCTATTTGACCACAGGTTACGTTTCAACTTGCATATTGAGCTCTCGTTTAGCAAAGCTAGGTCCGCGCTTGGTTTTATAAAGAGGTGGTCCAAAGAGCTTGATTATCCCTACATTACGAAAAGGCTCTACATGTGTTTGGTTACACCCATACTCGAGTATGCCTCAGTTGTGTGGTCTCCTTCATATAGGCGCTACGTAGATTTAATTGAATCTGTTCAAAAGCAATTCTTGCTGTTTGCCCTTAGAAATTTGGATTGGGATCCGATTGACTCTCTTCCTTCGTATGAAAATAGGTTGCTTCTGCTGTCCCCAGCGTCTCTTGAGAAACGTAGGTTTGTTCTTGGCGTTTCCTTTCTAATTAAAGTAATAAATCGTCATAAAACAATAAAATAAATATGTCAAAGTCTAACTAAGGAAATGTAGAATTCCTCGCTTTTCACTAATTTAACCGCGACCTTAACTGTTTCAGCTACTTTTTACGATTTTAACTTGTCTCACAGACCTGGGACTATAAGCAAACTTTTGCCAATAATCGTCATCTCAAGGTGTTTCGGGTAGATAATAATATTTCATCTGGCTGTAACTTGGGCAAATAAACATCATAGATATGACCAAGCGAGATTCTGTTTGATTACTTCTGATATTAACTCCCAAAAACCGACAATTTTCAAATTTTTTTCGGCTACAAAATTGTGGAACTTTTGTTGAAAGTTTAAAATTTTTTTTTTCATATTAAAGTTCGCAATTAGACGAACAAAGTCCAAAAACTGTTTATAAAAAATTCTGCCTAAGTACACGTAGAAAATTAAAGTAATATTCTTTGCCGTTGGCTTAGAGGTATGGTAAAAGCCACGTCTCACACCAAGGAATGGTTCCAAGAAATTTGTAAAAATAAAAAAAGTTTTCGTGTGTGTTGCATTTATTTGTACTGCTTTTTGGAAGTCAATAGCCTTACTAGATAATAATCTTATAGCAAGAGAAGATCGTTGCGAAATAAAACAAGCATTTGTTCAATAATGACCTCACTTGTTTCTTATAAAAGAAAAAAAAGCTTTGTGTGTACCTCCGCAACTGTAAGCTTGTGAAAATCAGTTAACCCGCTGCAAATCGAAATACCGGGAGATCTTTAATGAGTTCAGTTAACAGCCAAACAAATTGGCATCCCTTGTATCCACGAAGGGAAAGGTTAGGAAGGAATGACATTGCATTCCCAAGTCGGAGAGCTATCAGACGTAAGCTTCTGTATTTTGGCAAGTGCCTACAGTTCCTTTTCATCTGCAAATTGAAACCAAACCTTTATAGAAAGGAAGTTAACATCAATATCGTCGAAATTCCTTGTGAGGATTTACAGTCTTCGCACCCATCACTGAAAGTTGAAGATACCCTAAGTTATTCTTTAGTCTTGCAATATATTGCAATTACGGTAAGGGTCCGGATCAACTTATCACTGCCCGCCTGTTTTTGAACTTGCTGCAGCAAAAATTGAAATGGAAAGGTGAAGCTACCATATACAGCAATTACCAATACTCGAATTCTCGAAAGCGGTCTATACGCCTTCGAAAATGATGAAAAAATAAATTTGACCCTCTATCAAAATGAACGTTTAAAAAGTGATGACCAATTTATTGCTTCTGGTCCAAATTTTTCATAATTGAAATGATAGTGTGAACACATTTTTACAATCCTGAACGAAAATAATTTTTATTTTTTCGAATGTACTCTTTCCGATAATTTGCAAATGATTACCCGCGCCGGGGATGGTTCGGGCAGGGATTGGTCATATTTAAAATAATTGTAATCATATCATATCAGGGAAGCATTTAGAAACAAGGTGGCGGGAACCAAAGGTTTCGCGGCTGATTATTCGATTTTATATAATAACACACTCCGTGTGCGAGTTAAACACACATTTAACAAATAGCGCCTAAATACTTCATGCATAAATCTTGAGCAGATATTAGTTCCCCGACAAAGCTTGCCAAAGAGGACTTGTAACTAGCGATACCGAGTTACCTGGAATAGCTAAAACCAAAATTTTCGCATTTATTTGAGCTCTGCAAGCAACTGTCGATATAAAGATGTTTCAAAGACTTCAATTGACTTGCCATTGTAATATGCTTCAAAAACTACAACAGTGCATCAGTTTCTCCATTTAAATATTGAATGTAAACCTTTACATGCGACCAATGTATGGAATGCATACATAGTTGCATACTTGTATGTAAGCTACGTATAGATTTATATGTACCGGATATTGGGCACAATCTTTCAAAGGCTTCGATTCCAATTTATTTATATTTTGTTTTTAATACCCCGCACAGTACGGCCGCCAAAAATTAGGTACAACTTACTCTAGTTCAAACTTACTTGGCACCTGAGCCAACAATTGAGCAGATATGCGAGCACTCAGTTTATGATAACGCTTTCGTTGACACCTTAAATCAAATGCGTGTGGACAAACAGGTAAAAAATAAACTACATAACTTTTATTCATAGCAGCATAATTCTTTGATTTTACAACATAGCGAGTTCTATAAGGGAAATAGAGAGTGAAACGTCTGTGTTCTTATGTCTTCACCTTACTTTGCAGCAATGCTTAACAGTAAGTTTTTCCAGAGAGCTGTCAAACAAAATTCAATAAAAAACAACTTTTGGAATTTTTACATGGTATGGAAAATTTTATAATTGGCAACTCTACTTGAGCTTCGACTTTTTTTTAAATTGTTCTCGCTCCATAAAAATTTTTTCCAAATTAATGTTCTTCAGGTCTTTGCAAGTAAAAAGCTGCTTTTTGCACTGCAAATAAGCAACTACAGCGGCTGACCTTCCAGCTCCAGTGTCAACTTTTTATAAATTAAAAAAAAGAAAGAATCAATAAAAATCTCATCAGATTGACGCTACTCTGCACAGCGCGCAGCACCAACTGCTACTACCAATCCTATTCCTCTTTATTCTACATTGACTGTTTTCGTTACCAAGTGGCCGCTGTTTCTTTCCAAGCTTCTGAACGGACAAAACTTTTGCCTTTTTGTCAGTTTCATCGAATCTTCTTGATGTTATACTCCCTACCGATTCTTTGGGTAAGTTAGTTCCTCAGTGCATGGCCCGTAAGGGGCTGAGGCGGTTAGATAAGGTGCCAAAGTAAGACGATTTTGACATATTTGGAAAGGTTCATGGTGGGATAAAACGTAAAAGTCGTAAATTTTCAAATAATACAAATAAAAAAACTCTAGTCGAAAAGTGTTGTTCTGAATCTTCTGATGAAGACATGTCTGTATATGTTGACAATTCTGATTTAAGACAACAAACTTCAGCATAGCTCCGAAGTCGGACAGTAATTACGACAATGGAGCACCTGTTCTTTATAATGTTGACAATAATCCGCCCTCAAATAAATCAAGCCATTCTTCTGAGCAGTTCAACCTCTCTGACAGTGACGCGTTAGGTGACTTTCATGTGTTCAATGTGTATTTTTCCCCAAGCTAATATATATATTCGATAATATTAATAATATATATATCGTGCAACAATTGTAGCTTATGAATAGCGAGCAAAAGGGAGGGAAAGCACAAGTGCACACAAACGTTTGAGCGTGTTGTTCTTTGAAAAGTTTGGGTCTTTTCGAAATTTCAAAGTTTGGAGGTGTTATCTTCACTTTGGCGAATGGGAGAATATCACAGATAACATACTGTCGGGCAGGCAAACAGATCGACAAACGAACAGATGGACATGCTTAGGTGGATTTCAAATTGCAAACTGTTTACAAATTTATACACTTTTTTGAAGTTTGTTTTTATGTATAATAAAGGTTTTTAAAAAAATTAGATTACGATACACTATAAAGCTGAGAAGGAGCGGCCACCTTTTCCATTCTTATAGAAGTACTACAGCACTGCTCATACGTTCAAATATTTGTAGACTTGTCCGCTCTACTCTTTGAGTATGTATGTAAAACAGACAAATTTTTAATGCTTCTGAAAAGCAAAGGTGTACTTTACGAAGTACTGTAAGCGAGCCCTTCGCCCTATTTGACCAATTTTCAACACCAATCTGCGCGCAAGAATCTACAATGTTTGTGTCATATTTAAAGTGTATAGCTTTATTTGTGCGTATAGGAGAATGTTTATATCACACAGCACACAGGCGGTTGCATTCTAAATTTGAAACTTGTTATGGAGATATTGACAAAAAAACGAAATTTTGATACACTATAATATTGAGTAAGCGCGGTCAATTTTTACCTTTTTTGTATCGGTATTAAAGCAACGCCGATAGGATGTGCGTTCCAATTTTTTTTGGAAATTTTTTGGAAAATAGTGCTGTTTTCAGTTTACGTGGGATTTCAGACGTGTCTTTCGACCCATTTTCAATGCCAACCTGCGTGCAAGAAGTTCCCAGAAGAATGTTTTAACATATCTTACACAGACGCGTTGACCGATGGAAATTGATCAAAAGTTGATGCTGATAGAGAATATAAAAACTTTATGGCATCCCTGAAGCTTTCTTCTGGGCGTTATAAATATTTGATGTAATAAATATACCCCTCATCCTTCGGAGATGGGAGTTGAATAAAAACTAAAAAACTCAAAAGGGCACTTTACGTTACAATATACTGCCTAGAAGCTCCGCATCTTTCTATGCTTTGCGAACAATTAGAAGATCTAATTAATTATTTAATATTTTGCGGAAACTATTGATGATTCGACAACTTTTGCATCCTTCTGACAGAATTTTATTATCGAACTAAAGCAGAAATTACCCTTTTGAGGTTATTCCCAGGATATATACCTTAGGAGTCGTCGTAATATTTAAAGCGCTGTTAAGACGGCAGAGAGTGAATGGCGAATATGGCGAATACACAAACAAGTGGCCACGATATTTGCTATCCATAGCGAAGAACAGTTATCGATTACATTCCTTGCATTCTCTTGCAAAAGAACAGACACAGTAAAGACAAAAGAATAGAAAGGACAAATAGATCGGCAGCTAAAGCAATGAAAAGGACGTCTTCGTTCAGGCTATGTTGAATCGTTGTTGTTAAAAGTTTATGCTTGCAATCGCGGAAGTATCATCACATGTAAGGCGGGTTAGTAATTTTCTTTAACATCAATACAATAAGAAGACAATAATACGAAATAAGTATATAAATAATGGCTGCAAAATTGTCGTGTGTGTACGTGGGTGTATTTGCACTAATATAATAATATAAATTATCCCTCTATTATTTGTAAATAACAAGATGCAAACACAACTAACAAAATTATTTATATCATCACCAGTCTTTAATAAATACAGTATTATTAGTGGATGTCAGCTAAAATATTTAGTTGACTCATAAGTAAATTCCCTTTTTAACAGACATGTACTTTGTTTTCATCGAATAACAAAATTATATTAATTTAATAGTTGACTGTGAAGTATTCAACTTGTATGCTGCACCTCTTGTTGACTGACGTGGATTTTGCTCCACTATTGCTTTTAAAAGGTGGTTGTCAAAGTCGGAAGGACGTCCCGTGTTTTAAGGTCGTATTTCCAGAAAGGAATTTTACACACCAATTTCTAACTTCCCGATCAGTTATCATCCCTTCACCATACACGCTGCATATTTTTCAGCTGTCGCCTTAGCGCTACAGTCTTGTTTAAATTCGCAAAGCATTACATGTCGAATATGCATTTTTTGATTCTGCATTTCGTGGGTCAAGAAAAACAGTTGAATGTGGCATGAACGACATAAAAAAAAAGATTGGCTGAATGCTCATCTATATAGTGAAAACAAATAATGGGTACATACAAACAATAAATTCGTCTTAGTTGCATCGGAAGTTATGACCTATGACTCGACCTTATATAAAATAGTGATCCTCTTTTTCTCCACCACGATGTAACTAAAAGACGAACTGAAAGCACTTATTACCGCAAAGTAGCCGCTGTAGTGCAAACATATATCATTCTGACTCCATTGAAGCCTGTCTGTCCGCGTGCCCGTCTACTAGACCTTGAATGTAATGTAATTAGTGTTCAAACTACAGGCCGCAAATTTTTGAGATCTTTTGAAACTTGGTACGCCAAAGTGCTCCGGACGAACGCTATTGAAAATGGTTTGGTGCACATTTTAGCCATTCCCATTAAACGCCATTTTTTGAAAAATCTTTATATGGAAAAAATTTGCAAATTTTCAACATTTTTTTGACAAAACTTTCTCTGTAATAGTGTTTGGACATTCGGAATTAGTACGAAAAATGTGGTACGGCTGGAACAATTTTTTGAAGAATATCTCTCATACAACCGTTCCAGCGAAAACTGAGTCTTTATTTAGCAAAGATTGTAATTGATTATATTTCATGGTGAAAATATCTTTTTAATAGTGAATTGGCATGGAAATCAACCTTACCGAATTTGGACCACGCAGGTCTATTTTTTGGATACCATCGCATATAAGCTCTAATATGTGGACTTCCATAAAAAGTATTCTTTTGCATGAACATAGTGCGTAACTTTTGATGTACTAGTACCAAAACGGGTAAAAAACTGTATTAGGCGAAGTAATGTACGGTGTATTAGTCGGCGTTGCCCGACTACAACGTTCCCACTTGTCCTGTATATACGTTTTTGTAAAATCGACTAATCTTTTAAAAGTTTGAAAGTCCAAGTCAATTTCCTTTGAAACAAACGGATTTGCACAAAATTGTGGTCACGTAATATCTATTAAAACTTCACTGATGAACGTTAGGGTATTTTTAGTTGAATTTATAGTTGTAAAAATGTAACGTAAGAAAATTTTGGTTAACTATTTTTTGCACATTAAGAGCCTTTAATTATTTTTCAGTTTTTAGGAAGCCAGGAGTTGGTGCATGTTTGTCAGACTCGTCGTCATTTGCAGTATGAATTTACAGAAACGTTTGTGATTTAACACTCGAACTTATATAGTCCTCTGCGCTTATCATTGAAAAGCAATGGAACCAGTCGATTGATGTTCATTCGATTGAAGTTAGGTTTATTTAATTATTTGTTTCTTCTCAAGGAACCTGCGAATGATTATGAGGTTGCGATAGATGCGGAATTTTTGAGACATTTTGATGAAATTTACTAGGCTGAATAGTTTTGGCCAAACAACGAAATGTATTCTAATTCAGATCGAAACATCTTTTAGACCACTTCCCTTATAACGCCTTGTATTGAAAAGCCCGTACATGAAAAAATATTGAAGTATACGGAATTTCGCGACAAAAGTTGCTGGGTAGTAATATTTCCTACTGCCATGTAATCGGCCATGCCGGAATTGAATCTTTATATGGCAAAAAGTTTTAATGTTTAATACTTCTTAGTGAAAATTCATTCGTAGTAATAATTTAGCATAAAAATTAATTCCGCAGCCTTTTTTTGGTTTCCGCTCCGTATAAGGTTTCTAATGAGAAATAAACATTTATAAGGAAAAATGTCTAATATTTGGTACTTTATGATGAAAATTGGTTTGCAAATTTAATTTAATGCAGAACTTAGCTGTATAAAATTCGGATCAAGTAGATCTATTTTTTGAAGATCATCGCGTACAAAGATTGTATCGAAATTTCAAGGCCCTATGCCAAAAAGTATTAATTGTTTATAATTTATGTCGAAAATTGGGCCATGTCGCAATAAAGAAGAAAATTCAGCCGTAGGGAATTTAGGTCATATGGGTTGATTTACTACACCTCACCAGTCTCTACAATTATATAAACTGTGTGCCTGTTACTACCATTTTATCCATGTTTCTAACAAGCTTAAGGGTATTTTCTCAGTATCTCTATGAAATTTTCCAAGTATTTTTCAATTTTTTTTTTTTTCAGCTATGCTTGAATTTGATTTTCTTTCTTCTCATCTTCTTACTTTGCGGTTGAAGTCAAATTCTTTTCCCTTGTTAGTCTCTTCTTTATGTCAGAGAAATACAATATAAATCACAAGTTTTGCCAACTGTCCGGCTTAAATTATGGAAGAGACATTATTGTTTCTTTCTCATCTTTTTTGGTTTGCGTTAAGACAGCGAAAGAATTAGAAAACTTTTCAAAATTAAACTCTGTATTTTATAATTAGCCTGTATTTTACAATTAGTGACTTAGTATTGAAAATGATTTAAAATTCAATCAATATTTATGTTGTACATAATGTCACAATCCACGTTTAAAACACAATAACATTTTCGAAAGAATAATTTTGGGTTTTAGGGTTGCTAGAGAAATAATGGGTATGGTCAGGTCTCCTGGTAAGAGAACGAATCAGAAGAAAAGCAATAAAAAAAAAAAATCATTTGAGGTTTGTTGCAAAGGGTTTTTCGTTAGAAAGCAATACTTTGCCGCTCCTATATAATTTTAACCAGAGCAGTTCAACTGACTATTTTGACAACTTTTCACGTCAACTATTTCTTGGCCAAAAATTGTATAGCATTTCATTATGGCGAACCAGGACAAATCAGAATTTTGCTTCGATGACCCGCAGTCATAAAGCGGATAATGCAGAACACAATGCCTTTTTTGGACTTATTTACTGCAAGAAAGCTGGTGGAGAATTGAATAAAGTACAGTGTCCCATTCTGATAGTAGCACTTAGTATTGTTGTAAAGCAGATAGCTTCTTGCGCAAGGCTTAATAGATAGTCTCGTTAACAACCGTGGGTGTCAGTTTATACTGGTTTGTTTTGCAAATCTCACACCTCGTTATTTGCGGAGTTATAGATACCAATTTCTTAGTCTGTTTGTTTGCCTGTCTACAAGATCCCCAAACATTTGCATTTTCCTCCCAATCTGCGGATTTGAAAGCAATTGAAAACATATGACACGAATTGCATAGGCGGGCTTGAAAAAATTAAGCTTCTAATATGGAATGGAAGAAAATTTGTGTAGATGTAACAAAAACATTAGTTCCTTTAGTTTCAAGATATATGCCAGCAGTGCTAGATGCGAAAAGCTGCTCAACAAAATATTACTTTTTTATTTTATCCACAAATAGTTTATTAAACTATCTGCGAAATAAATATGGTGAAAGCTAGTCCATAGCCGCGCTTTAACATGTCAGTATAGATTTCGTAGATGGATTTACCCTGTCTTCCCACATGAAGGGTCTCGTGAGTAAAACGACAGGAAGATAAGTGAAGAATTATGTTAGGCGAAGCGGTGTAGAATATTCAATATACTGCCTACATACAGTTATTACATACCTTGCGTATCAGATAAGACATGAATATATTCATTATTAATAGGAGATGCTTAGGCTACTCCGGCGGATTCTTTTATCTCCTTTCTCGATAAATTCAAGAGAACGACATCGTCGTTGTATTTAGAGCATGGCGATCAGTCTATCTGCGTAGGTCCTCTTCAGCTTTAATTTATTATTTTGAGCAAATTACTGTTTAACATGAAATTTTATTCATTTTAGTTCTTATTGATCTGTCTGTTTCTTTGGTAGTGGTGAGAAATAAGAGAGTTGGGAGACACACTAACTTAAAACGATCGGAAGCAAATGTCCTATATATCAGCCGATTTCTATGAGAGATAAAAAATTGCAACAATGTTTCAAATAGGGGCCTACCTGGCCTAATAACTAACGATTTCAAAATGCCCACAAGCGCCTGAACTTAGAGATAAAATACTTCCGTTTAGCTCTGAAAACCTAAAAATTTTTTCCCTTATTAGATCAGGCTAAGCGTTCAAAATTCGTCGTACGTTGCTCTATTTAAACTTTTAATAATTATTGCTGGTGTGTTTCTTTCTATAAATAAATTGAAGGAGAAGAGTAAAGAAGTATTTATTTATTTTAAATTTTTCTTTGATTTAGGCTTGTGTGTGTGTCAGGTAATTTTTCCATTTACTATCATTTAGTTATTACATCCACTTTCGTTATCAAAAGCAAATTTCGTATCTTTTAAGAGGAAGTTGTAAACACCATATGTATGTATAAGAAAACATGTGTAAAATTTCATTTCATTACGATATATATTACGTCGTACATATTAGTATGTAAAGTACGTATCAATATTTTTGACCAAAACTTTTATGTTTTCCACTTGCTCCCGTCACTTTTGTAAATTGTCAGATATTCAAGTTAGAACTTTTTAATATTTAAACAAGTAAGAATATTGTACTCGGTCAAGGCAGCTACTAGATACTCTGTATGTACCCTAAGTGTGGAAAGTGGTCGAAAGAATGGGCCGATCCGTACCGTTTTCAGAAGCGTTCATCAAAATATCAAAACATCAAAATGTCATCAAAATATCTCAAAAATTTTGTCCTATCGGCTGAACACATGGACAGAGAGGAAGACAGACAAGGTTAGATTGATCCAGAAAAATGATACTGAATCCATCTGTGTAATAAAAGGAGGCTCCAAAATAAGCTCTTATGCGTGTTAAATACGTCCGACAACGATTGATGCAAAAGGCCATTGAACGCATGCATGTGCATGTTGGCTTTGGAAAGAGGAAGAGCGAAAAAGAGAGGTAGAAAGAGGGAGAGAAGGAGAAAAGAAGAGAGAGAGAGAGAGAGAGAGAGAGATAGAAAGATAATAAATGCGTTAATTAAATATTTACAGGTATCCGTGTACGTGCTTATCGACTATTTTGTAGTTGAAATTAACACTTTCCGTTTTTTTAGATACTTCGCTGTTCAATAGGGTAAATAACACAAATGAAAGCTTTTTCACTCTTTACAGTAAATGTTAAACTAAGTTTTTTTTACCAAGTTAGGCAAAGAACTACATAAAATCTTATTCCTTGGATTACTGAGCATAAAATTAAACCAAAATGCTTGTGCAAACTAAACCCCGTTCCCAGATTTTCTGTATTTACATAAATGGTGCCGTAAACAAGTAGGTATTATAAAAAAAGTACTCTACGTTGATTTTTATGTTCATTTATTATCAACGAAAGGAAATTAAATGTTTTATATTCTGAATTAAGCCGAATTTAAGTAAACACGTCTTCTTGTATCATTACAAATCTTTGTTTCTTATTCCAATAAGAAGTTAGGGGCAATTCCAATATGGGAAAAACAAATATTATTCAATTCAGTGACGCCAAAATTGAAAAAATTGAGCAAAATTGAGCAGAGAGAGAACAGATAGCTGTATTTTTAAAGAAAGATGTGACAGATCAGGACGTTATGACATCATTTCATTCATGATGTTTTTTTGGAATACCTTGGATGAGGGAACTGTCAAGGAAATGTTTTGAGTGCAGAAATGCTCAAATTTTAATAGGAAAATGTGGCATGTCTTTGTTAGCGAAAAGGTGAAGTATTAACTCCACATCTTTCAAAATTTGATGCCCTTATAAAATAGTTAAACTTTGTTAGGGCAAAACAAGAAGAAGCTCACTACCTTAGTCAATTTTATTTCACTTTGCTGAAGTCGTACGCTTCGCATTTGCAAAGGTCTTGGATGATCTTTCCAACAATGAATTAATACTCAGAGTGATAAGAGGAATGCTATTAGGCGAAGATACCAAAAAGAGGAAATGTGAGATAGAAAAATTGCTAGGCATTTTCCTTGGAGTGGAGACTGAAGGTTCGAAAGTTAAAAGCATTAAGCGAAAGCAACAACTGGATTTTTATGGCGCATACGCTTAGGACATTTAAGTCATGAAAAGAAAGAAGAAGAAAGGCAGTATTATTGTTTGAAGATCAAACTCGACTCAAAGACCACAAGAAGATTCTATAACTCAGTTAGA
Organism: Glossina fuscipes; assembly: GCF_014805625.2. Lineage (NCBI taxonomy): Eukaryota > Metazoa > Arthropoda > Insecta > Diptera > Glossinidae > Glossina > Glossina fuscipes. The sequence goes on from NW_024003516.1 coordinate 20,371, forward strand.
TGAGGAGCAGCACAGTTTGAATCCTATAGTAAATGAGAAACAAGCACATGGACATGAAACAGAAAAACTAAATGAAACAGAAAGGTTTCCTTCAAGAAAGCGGCATCGATTACGAAGATATATATTCCCCGATTACTAAATTGGAAACTATAGGAATGACTTTGGAAACTGGAGTAACGAAAGAATATTTTTTCTTTTCGAATAGATATCAAAACTGTCTTCCATTATTTAAATTCAATTGGAAACGCTACATTGTTTGGAAACTGGATTACGCAAGGATTTGATACCGAAAAATTTTTGTATGGTCTTAAGAAAAGGCAAAAATGCTGAGACACAAAATTGAACATAGTTTTATAAATCCTAGGTTTAATGAATTCACAATATGACAGCTGCTTATGTGTAAATAAATGCAATATGAATACAATGCTGTTAATTATATACGTTGATAACACATTAATAGCTGGAAAGAATCAAAATAATATAGATTTGTCTGTCAACAGTATAGGAGACTACCGAAAATTCAAATGTTAACTAGAAATAAAAGTTTTTTAAGAGAAGGAGAATGATATACCATGGTTAAACCAAGTATGAAGCATTGATTACTTGTGATATGGTTGAATTACCTTGCCGCGAACTTCTAGAAACGTTGCTGCATTTGATCATCAGTGAGCGAATTTACCTTGTTATCCTGTTCAATATAAGGGACGACTCGAAGAAAATTTTAATGAAACTCATTGGATGACATTGAAAGGAATTAATTACGCGGAAACAAAAATAGTGAATTTGAATTTTCTAAGCTACAACAAGGACTTAAACTGATTGGTCATCAAGCATAGCAGATAGTCACAACTTGATCCAAGGAAAGTCAATATGGTGCTTCTGGCTTAGCAATGTCGGGAGATATCTGCTTAACGAATATTAGAATATATGGGTGTTTCGAAATGAAATAAGGCTTTCTCCGCTTTTTCGGTCAGCTTAAGCAAAAGAATGCAAAAAATGCTAGATTAATGTGTAGATTATTGTAACGGGGGTCTATAGCTAGGGTTTCGCTCAGGGCTGTCCAGCGGTCCGTTCCAAGAAATTTATTCAGTACATTAAAGGAACCTTCGTATATTTGTGTAAAACTAAATACATGTTGGCGACATTTGCAGAATGGCGTTGTTTACGAAGTTACTTTGTAGGGAAAGAAAAAACAACATTTATTTAGCGCGCCATCTCGTTTTTGACCGGAGAAATATAAGCCGTGCGTACCCGGATTACGAAAAAGAAAGTTTATCGCATATAATCTGGAAATTATTTTAGTGGTTCAGCCGGCAGTATGATGTGCTTTCGGTCTGGGAGCCCATAAGGTAATAATGCAAAAGCACGCCTGTTACCTTAAGGAATCCATTCCCGATAGACATAGTAACGAAGGCCCATAAAGTAATGATGCAGCAGCACGTCTGCTACCTTAAGGAGTCCATTCCGGATAGACATAATAACGAGAGCCCATAAAGTAATGCTGCAGCAGAACGCCTGTTACCTTAAGGAGCCCGTCCCAGACGGGCAATACTTAACTGCTAGTCACCGATTAGCTACAGAGCTAGGGTGTCCTTTCTGACCAAAACTCTATAGGGCAATGCTTACTTACCTTATTACCCCACGGACCCCGTTCCGGACAATACCTAACCGCTAACTATCTGTTAACTGCAAAGCTAGGGTATCTTTCCTGACCGAGAGTCAATAGGGTAATGGTGTGAAAGACATTATTATCCTACGGTCCTCTTTCCGGATGGCTGGCTTCTTCAATAATTGGACGTGTAGCTCGAAATTTTTACGTGGGATTTGTTTGGGAAAGTATTTTCGCGCAGCTGATAGCCAACTTTGAGCGCTTAAACCAAAAACAATTTAAATTTCTGCCATTTTTGCAAATGGATTTTTCGAAAAATCCCTTGATACCTGCTCAATTTGGAAGCACATTTCCGTAAATTGCTCAGTTTGTCGCAAGTATTTACTACCAATGGAGTTGGCGGATTCATCTCGATACTCGCACGATGATTATTATTTTTCGTGTTCCACCATTTCATTCGATGGCTTTGAAGGTGTATTGTTTAATTTCAATTGTCGGTTTTCGTACTACTCGGATATATTACATTAAATATGCTTACCCACGTTCTGATTTGGAATGATTACACTACCTGATATACTGCAGAATTCTCGAAATTGTTTTAAATTAAGTTATTTTACTTCAGATAACACCTAGACTTACATAGCCTGTTATAGGTTCAATTTTAAATTTTGAACAATGAAAACGAAATTGTGGATTGGTCTTAGGTTGAAAAAAATTCGGTCCATATCGCATGTAATAGCTTTCCTTATTGTTGCTGGACGAGTTGTTCCCATGGTTTAATGTAAATTTACTGGACTATGCACAAGTGACACAAAAGCTATCATCATACTACAATACAATAACTTTAGTTTTACTTGAATTTTAGTTTAAACCGTTAAAAGCAGACCAGTAAAACGCGCTAAATGAACTTCTATTCGCTACACAAGTCCAAGCGTGCTAATTCGTCTCTATAAACAGTAAGCAAGACAGGCCCCATTGTGGGTCCTTGCGAGACAGCAGATGTAATCTTCTCCGAAGAAAAATCACCAGTATTGATTTATTTTTTCTTTAATTTCTTTAATTTTAGCACGCTCACGCATTCAAAAGTGCCCAAAATATCGATTGAAGGTTTGTGGCTTGAAAAAGCAAGTGAAATAAAAGCTTATAATAGAAATGGATGTCGCAAATTCGTTTCGTTGTCACCCCTTGCTTTGAGTTATGTTTCTTTCTCTAGTCTGTTAATTTGTGCTTCAGTATTTAGGACAGATATTTTCGTGGTTTAACGTGGGGACACATTACTCCCCGAAGAGCCGTACCCAGCGGTCAGGCAAGAAGGCAATGATATCGGTGTGTATCGTCATACCAGGAGCAATCATGCTTTTTTCCCTACCTGACCATGGGCACTCATAATTTCATGACTTGTCGTCCTTTTTTTTACTTTCGCCATGCTGCACAGTCTTTGGGGCTATTTTACCGTACGCCTTGCCTTCAAACCTGACAAACGTCTCGGAAGCTCATTCAGTATACTAACTTTTATCGAGGAAATAAATGCCTCCAAGGCACACAGCACACACCCAACTGCGCCCCAGTCATCTTAAATATCGTTGACCATCAGACCTTGAAGTTTGGTGATCCTCATAAGAAAACCGTTTCTAAAGCAACGAGAACCCTTTGCGATATTCCTCTTAGGCTTCAAAGAGAAAAACCCGTCGCCAGGTTATAGATAGCAAACCTTACTCCCTTCCCGTAAACGAGAACTGAAAAAGCAACAGAAAACGTTTAGAGCACCACGAAAAGGTGACAGTTTCAGTGCGTCCATCATCCTCCTAAGTTTTTTATAAACAGAAAAGAAAAAGAGTTGAAAATATATCTTAAGAACTCTGGTATCCTCCGGGATAAATTCAAGTGCTTAGAAAATAAATTGATGCAATACGCGATTATTGAGGGCGAGTTGACCTGAGAGGGCAGATGAACAAAAGGCATAGATAAAAAAAATTATAAATAAACTGTATAAGCTCTTAAAACTAAAAAAATACTGTGGTTTTTTTTAACTGCTAATGTAAGTCAGTTTTAAATTATTTTAGTATACTGTGGGGGTTAAGCTCTTCATTACACCGGGTGTCCTCACAAAAACTTTGTATTTCTCGGGAAGTTCTCGTTATGCACGGGATGAATTCGAGGTTAGTTACATATGCGCGCTGGCAAGACGGTAATCTTAATTATTAGGTAGCGATTTAACTCAATGTTATGGTAACGTGGCTTTTAAAAGAAGAAGAACTTGAAACTCATGTCACAACCGATCGTAACTAACGTTAATGATAATGGATTATATAAGAAACCGGAAATACTGTAGCTCGCTAACTGGACATTTGAAATGGAGGCTCTTCAATGAGTTTCTTCAGATTTATTAGATTTAATTCACATTCCTTTGCTAGGTGAATTAGACTTAGAGATTAAATTATCAAACCTACACGCGCGCAGACGTGTGATCTCGTTCATATCCCGTTCAAGAAGAAGTAAGAAAACGGAAACTGTTGATCTCCCGACCCGAACCATCGCGGGAATCATCTAACTTGTACTTCCTTCAAGCTTGTCTTACCAAACCAAACCTTAAAGCGCAATCGTGAGAAAATGTTAGATAAAGAGGTGTCCAAAGCTATTGACGAATTTGGCTTCTGAACCCCCAATTCCACCTTGATAAGTTGGGATGCCAAAAACACTTTAAAGAAATTTCACGGTTTTATCCCAAAAGAATACAAACCGTTTGATGTTGAAACTCTCACGTTCACAAGACCTGAGGTAGAGAGCTTTACCTTCTTTATTGAAGACCATTTGATGAGTTTGAAAAAATAGACGATCCGCCTGTAAACACATCCATAAAAAACAACAACTGCTGAGGAAGTATTTTAGATACGTATTACAAGGCTAGTTTGAAATCGGCCTCGTTCAAAAATCTGTCACGCCTACATATATTAAAAAATTGCACAATTTTTATACGCGGTACATGTAATGCACGGTTTTTGTATACCATGGTACCAAATTTGCGATTATTATAAAACGGTTATGATATAACACGATTCAAAGGATCCAATATGTATTCCGCGGGCATTTTTTATTAATTTCTTTTTGACAAAGCCCTTTTATTTTAAGGGATGAAATAATAATTTTCGTTTCCAATATTTTGAAACTTCTATCATTAATAAGACAGGGTAGTCTTTATGTTCGTTAGCCGTGTGAAACATCGAAGTAGACACCTATAATCTGATCACCGATTTTCTTCTTCAGAAGTGACTGAAGGGAATGAGCAATTCTTGTCTAAGATGGTATTATTCCTAATTTATAGTCATTGTGAAATACTGTGAAAAGCCCTTCTTGCCATATATAGACTTACTTTTCGTAGAAGGTAGATTATATTCGCATGGCTAACCGAGTCGGTAAGTAGCGCGACCACCAAGTAAGTATTCGCGGGTTCATATTTCAGGACAGTAGAGTTTATTTCGGATATAGGTATAGTAAGTCTTCAGTCCATCTGACCCACATTTATCACATCAATTTAGTTTGCGGAAGTACTATTACGTTGTGATTTTTATAATAATAATAATAATGAAAGCTTTTTCAAAATAAGGCGTTACATGGAAAGATTCCCGCAAAAGCGCCTATTTTTACTACGGCGTCCTCGGTGCACTGCATTTTATCACAAATTTTACTAAAAATCGCGTTGTGTGTGTTAAAATGAAAACAAGTGAACAGACAGGCAAGTTTAAATCAGAATTAATTTCTGCATTGATCAGCATAATAAACGATGGCGGTGACCTTGAGTAATTCTGGATGTTATATAAATCCACGACAATAGTATGTAACGTGTTTTATAAGGAGTCTAGGACATAAAATCCCAAAACTCGTTTAAAATTGGAAATTTTCCAATTTAGAGAAATTATATGAGCAAGAATGCCTGAGGGAACATATTAATGAAAATCGTGATGACCAGACAACATGAAATCGGTGGTGATAACAGAGGATTGACTAGAGCAGCTCAACTTGCTAAGTAACTTCACAGCTCGATGGTTTAAGGCTTTAATCACTACTATTGAAAGAACTATAGAAATGCCAAAAAAAAAGTTATGGGTTGAAAACTATTGATATTACCCGATTATATGTGTACTTGTGAATCACATTATTATAAAGAGCGAAAAAAAATTCATTTAAACATTAAAAAAATAATAAATCCTTTATAACATGATATTGTATATATGAAGACTACATTAAACAAAATGTTAAACACAAAATGCAATTAGCGACAAAAAAATTTGAAACACATCTCTTCCACGCCAATAACAGTTGTCACAGTCATTACAGTAATTCAATGGTTTAGGCTCGGTCGATTACCAGCAAAAGAAGAGTTTCTTCACAATTGAAACCCTTTTCTCATAAGCTAAAATCAACCGATTCAATCACCGATTTCAAGGGATTTAGAAAACATTTGCTATTTGTCTGAAATTGATTATTGAAAATATGAAACGTTGATGATCACTAGATTTTAAAATGTATTTTTAAAAAAATTTTCGTTTACAATTCTGCATGATAGAAAGAGTTAAATAAAAAGAAAAAAATTGTTTGTAAAAGCCGCTGCGGATTCAGTTTTTAAGAAAACAAGCAGAACATTTTGTTATGTAGATTAAGAAAGCTCTTCATTGTCATACCCCACAATACCTATTTTCGGTATTTTCAGGTGGTGTGTATGTCCGGAATAACTACAAAGATTTGAAAAGGATTAATTTAAGGACTTCCGAACAACGCTATGTTAATAAGCGCATAAGCATGATTGTGGAAATAAAAAATACAAATATATCGAATAAAAGTGTATACTTAAACTAAACAATGTGTATTTTGGAAAAAAAAATTTGTGCTATTATTTACAAAAGGGAAAATTGTTGACATTATTGTACGATTTTCGGATTTTATTTCAAATACTATACTCGCTTTGTTGAGAAGAAAAGAAAGTGGGAAGGAAAAAATATATATATATTCACTTTTCGTATCACTGTACATGTTTTTAAAAAATGAAAACATTTTTTTCACACATATAAAGAAACTTCTATAGACCGAAGGAAGTTTCGGACAAAAGTCAACGTTATTTATTATTGCAGTTTATATATGAATGCTTAATTTGTAAAATCGATTAACTTCACTTTCAAAATCTTTTTAAAATTTTAATGTCAAAAAATTTGAATGACTTCTAACTTTATTCAAAATAAATTTCTCTAAGAATATAAGAATCTTTTAGCCATTGAGCAATAACATTGAATTGAAAGACGTTTTAGCAAAGCAATTGAAAACTAAATGCATACAAAGTCTGTCGCTGACAAACTTTAATCTACTTTTGGTTTTTTGGAGTTATTCTATTTGGCAAATGAGGCTCTCGTATTATGGTAAAAGATATAAATAAAACGACTTGGCTTCTAGTCATTATAAAATGGAATATATCAGAAATCGAAAGGAAATCGTGCAACTGCTGTAAACCGAACGTCATGTTGTCGTAATAACGACAACAACACACTGCAAATATGGTCAACCATTTATGTTACGTTACAAGTTTCTCCCAAATAAAAATTGAAAAGCGAAACCAAAATAATATTCCTTACACGAAAAATAAAAAAGCAAGACTATAAAAACGGAAATGATAGAAAGGAATAAGACTTTATGAACAGAAAATCATCAGGTTAAAATATTTACAATTGGCAATACAGAAACTGACTGAATACAAATCAAAGAAATTATATATTTTCCAAAACTAACAAACATTTGTTATATCATAATTTTATTGTTATTTTTTCATTGAATTTATTCTTTTTAAATGAATTTTGTTTGCAAAATATCTTCTCTACGAATAGAAAGCGGAATCTATTTCTACTTTTTAAGACAATACCTTAATCTCCTTGGCTAATCAAAACCGACGACAGTCAACTTTTCAGTGCTTTTATATATATATATATATTTATTTTAATAGTAACGAAGTGGCACATCTTTAAAAGAGCATAAAATCATTAATGGAAGCAGTCCGTAACCTCGACACTAAAGCCAATCTTTTTCACAAACTTTGTGCGGACTTAAATCTAACTTTCAACCCGGAAAAATCAAAAGTCATTCGCTTTGCTAAGGGTCCCAAAAAAATTTTTTACATTACAATCAATGGTATAACAATCAGCCTGTCTTCCTCTTTTAAATTTTTGGGCAGAATAATCAACTCAAGTTTCACCACGCATGAGCATTACAAGGATAGCCTCGAAAATTGCAACACAGGCTCAAATGTCATCAAACTTCTGACCAACATTCACACCGGACTCCCACCTAGGAAAGCATTAAACGTTTACAAATCTATTGTTAGATCCAAAATTGAATATGCCTACTCTACATCGTGTAACGCTCCTGCGTATACATTAAAAAAAATACAAACCTTTCAACACTCAATCCTAAGACGTTGTACCGGTTTGTCCCCCTCAACACCAACATCAATTTTACGTTCCATCTCTTATGAACTCCCCGTTGCTAAGAGAATTTATCTTGTAACTGCAAAAGAACTTCTCAAGGTAAAAATGTTCAAACCTGCCTTCTTTGACGAGGTCGCATCCAGACACAATCATGTCGTCAGTAGTTACTCTAACTGCTTCAACAAATTCAGTAACATCTTCAATAAAGTTAACTCAATACCCTCCTGGAATAATATTATTCATGATAAATGCGTAGTTGAATTAAACTTACTTAATTCAATCACCAACTCAAAAAAAAATCGATCAGGGTCTTGTCTTCGAATCGCTTGTCTGCAAAAACTTAACCACTTTGTCGAAAATAACTTCAAAATATACGCAACGGATGGATCTATCAATTCGGACATCTCTAGTTTTTCAATTATTGAATACCCAAACTTACTTATAGGAAAATTCAAAGTTCTACAAGAACACTTTCATTGAATTTCTGGCCATCAGACAAGCAATCATCCATGCATCTGAAATTAAGCTGAAAAAATTTGTAGTTTTCTCTGACAGCAAATCTGCTCTAATTTTAATCAAGAACAAAGACCCATTCAATAAGTATGTCTTCGATATCTACAACCTTTTAAAAGACACAAGTATTGAAAAATGCCACATCATCTGGATCCCAGGTCACTGCGGTTTTAGTATCAATGAAAAAGCTGACTTCCATGCTCGTCAAGCTAGGTTCGATGGTACAGTTTTGTCCATAAACTACCCCCCCAGCGAAGCTTTTCTGCTAGTCAAAAAACTCATCATAAAAGAATGGAAAGATGAGTATCATCAGTTTTAGCTAGAGAAAAAAGTGACAACAAAGTTCTACAAAATTTACCCTTTTTTGACACCCACGCTTCTATCTAAAGAAAAATTCACAACATGGGAATTTAAAGTTCTTCACCGTCTTATGAGTAATCACACCTACGACAAGGTCTATTTTAAAATGATCAAAGTCTCCTCCTCTGACATCTGTGAGGATTGCAATATTACTGAGTCTGCCGAGCACCTTATTTTTGAGTGCAGGAGGTTTGACATCCTTAGACAATCTTTCAGTATATTTAACCTGTATAACAATTTATATGAAATTTTTCGTGCTGGTAACTTTAGGCATTTGAAGCAACTGACTGCCTTTATCAAATCAGCTGAGTTTTCATTCTAATTTTACATTTAGTATTTCTATTACAATCACGAATCGCCTACACTTTTTCTTTTATCGGCATTATTAGCCGGATCTTGACAGTACAGTACCAAGTACGGTGATTTATGGATTGACAGCGGAACAGAGCCTCTCATTGCGAACACTCTGCCACATCAGTCTACCTATGCTTAAATTTTTTCATCAATCGCTCTCAACTTCGTTTCTGGATTATGGAACTAACATTAACTTAACTGGTCCAATCCATCTCTAAACAAACAAAAAAAAATAAAAAATAAAAGAGCATAAGAGAAATTTTATATTCCAGCCGTACACGATACAAAACTGCTATTACTCAACCGCAGGTGACCAAGTCAAATAAGGGTTTGGTATAAGGTAAAAATTTCGGAATAAAATTTATTAAAATAAAACAAACAAAATTATGGACAATGTTAAATCCTTAACTTTTTGAACTTTTGTTATAATTAGCAAGTCTTCAACGAAAATATTCTATAAATTTTGTTCGCGGTTTTATGTAGTATTTTTTTTTCTGCGACCATCCACTCAGGAGACGTCCCATAAATGTGTGAGCATGTTCACCAGCAGGAAGGGTTATCAGAACAGCGGGGTGAAGAAAGGGAGTGGGTATTCTGAACGTTCGACTTGAGAATGGAGACTTTAGGTACAGCAGAGAAGACCAGTGTTGAGCGGCCAGTACGGTTAGAAAACGACGTGTCGTGATAGTGTGTTGTACACTGCACAGGTAAATGCAGGACGAGTGGGTGAAAATGCTGAGAAACCCATGTAGTCCTGTTTAAGAATATGACTGGTGAACATATTTTTTTTATCTACATAGAACACTTGTCTTGAATGTACCTGTATATAAGAGCAACACAGCTAACACTACGCCGATCCTCAAGCATATTGAGAGTCCTGGGCATACTTTGCTTTCCACTGAGCACCTGAGTTTTCGTTGCAAGCGGTCAACGCCCACGCATGGGGAGTTGTACTCAAATTTTGGTCGGCTATCAGCACTGTAAATGGTACGGATATCGGCTGCAGTGAAGAATTTTTTTTTGCACTGTTTTAAAAAACCTAAGCCTTTGTTTGCGTCTCTTGACATCCCGAATTAAAGCTTGCATTAAAGCTTGCCCGATTCCATTCAGATATTTGTATGAGTTCCTAACTTAGTTCTGTCGTCTTCAAACGAGTAGATAGGGTTCCTCATTGTGCACAGGAAATCGTTAATCAGCACCAGAGAGATAGAAGTGAAAATAACAGAGTCTTTTGGTATACCTACATTTAAGTAGAATTCATTTGGAGGATACCCATCGATCACAACTTTTATCGAACGGTTGTCTTAGAAACTAGATACTAATCGAGCTATCAATTTGGAGACGAGAGAATTATCCTATACTATACCACACGCTTTGGACATATTTTGAGCAACGACGTTACTTTCGCCAAGAAGCTCGATTCACTTTTTTGTGAGGTAGGACATTAGGTCGCCAGTGAACCAATTTTTGCAAAAGCCGCACTGCCTGTCGCCGGTTAGGTCGTTCGAGTCTAGGTATCTCGTTGGATGGTATGGTTCACGGTTTTGGCTATAGCGCAACAGACTGCGATTGGGCAATAGTTTGCAGGATTTATGAGGCTGGATGAAATGTTATGCTGGCAGTCCCCCAAACAACGGGAGACAACTAGACCCAAAGCATGGGCCCTTATGTTAGGTTATAACTTGTATAAAGGGTCACTCCTTCTGTAACGGCGAAGCGCTCTGAAATAATGTGTAAACTGAGAATATTTTTAGCCATGACTGCTTCATTTACATTTAACCATTTTCGCAGATTTTGTAATTTGGAATTTTAATGCCATGATTTTTTAGACGAAACTTTAATATTTTTCTGAAAATTCTGGCAATTTTACAATCAAATTTCTAAATCGCATGTAAGAACGAATATTAGATACCCAACATTGCGGGTAAATAATAAGAATCCATGAAGCTACTTGTTAATTGGCAAACCTCTCAATCGCTTTTACTTTTGAACAAAGTCTGTGAAATTGTGAAAGTTCATAAAATATATTTAAATAGCAACATAATATTTAAAAAATTAATACATTACTTTATTATTACATTACTTTATTTTTGTTATTCTATTATTTATTTACTTTTATATTTATTATGTATTATTTTATTTTTTTTCGTCTAACGCGAGAAATGACCTGTCTTATCAAGGTTTACCATTGATTCTTGATTGTTAGTATATAAGCTTTTAACAATGTCTGCAGTTTACCAAAACGGGTCAAGTATTATTGGCAAGCTTTTGTCTTTATTTCGATTGTCAGGGACGGCGAATAAACTCAAAATCGATCGATGCAAACCTGGATGAATGAAAACAACAACCAAAATGATTCACAGCCGACTTGCCCCCAAGCATGTCGAAATTTTATAGTACGTAAAGGCCTTGTTATATGTGCATAGCAGTATTAAGTTTCAGCGCAAACGACAATCTAGCAGTCACGATCTCAAATTCCCCTCAAAACTCTGTCTCCGAAAAAATTTCCTAATTTTTAGAATGACTATTCATCTTTTTCAACCTTCAATTCAATTGAAAATGTATGTATTAAGTTTTAGCTATCCAATACGGCAATTGCAATTCTTAAAGGCCAACTAAGTGAAGAGAAACTGATCCTATGGATGTATAGTAGATAAGTTACGTTCATTTATCGATCAGGGATCGATCAGCTTTGGCAGATTTCTGTAGTGTGCTTCTGTGCGTCATAAGTAAAATCACAAAATTATTGCGCCTTCACCTTTCGTTGATGCATATAAAAGAATAACTTTCCTCTGACTTTCTTTTGCATTATGTATTTTTCTTACTAGCACTCTATTAACCCGTACAATACAATACTTGATGAAAAATTTTGATATTATAGTATTCAAAATAGAATACATTCCGCAAGTCTGGTAGGGGCATTGACAATATTTCTAATAAACGACAGTTAGAAAAAAGAAAAAAGCATTTCATGTAGATATAAAGCTTTCCCAATATAATTAAACACACTTTCATATATGTTGATTGACTGAAAGATACGTGCACAATACAAAATACCTATATTTTAAAAGAGACGTTACGTTTACATGTTATATTATTGAAAATACGAAAAAGTGTGTCTGCAATTTCACACAATTTCAACACAATAAAATTCAAGTCTTCCTGGTAATGCAGTGTATTCTTGACACACTATTAATTATGTCTACTAAGTATTTGCCCTCCATACATATATGAATAATCCAAATTGATCGAAATAAAGATAAACAAGCAATCCAAGAAAAGATTTTAATAAAGAAAATTTATCTTAGTCGCCAAAACTTTTGAAGTTTATGGTATATCCAAAACGAAGAGACGTTGATTTGAAGAAAGAAAATTTTTTATTTAATAGTGACATACACGCAACTCTTTTTATACGGCCCTTTTTGCACAATTTTAAAATAACACGGTTCAACTATAGGATTAAATATAGTTCTTTACACAAATGTATTGTTCTAGCACCAATCACAACAAAAGTTTTCTTTTTTTTTAAATTTGGTGGTATTTTACAGTAACAATATACAAAGGAGAGAATACCGTGATCAGAAGTCGGCCATTCCCATATATGCTTTGGCCTGTTACTATTTAGTCGTTAATAGTGAACGCAATTCATTATTTGAATCAAATCCAACAGTTTTGCCAGGCGTATCTGACATATCTATTGACGATAGTATTTTTGGTTCAGTCCGTAATTAACGTGCACGCTTCTTATCAAGTAGCGATGAATAGTTACAAAATTGATTTTTTTTCTTAATATCAATTTAAATTTTTTATATATTGAATTTATTGATTGAATTTTCAGACTACATTCATTTTAATTGTTTTTTTTTTTTTTTGTGTTTAAATCGATTGCGTTATTATTTGTTTTACTTGGTTTTTTGGGAAGACGTTTGGAGGTGTTTCATCTCCAACAATTTGTTAAAATTTGTGAAATTTATCACCGAATTTTCCTTATGTTGCCTGTGTTTTTTAAACGATTTAAACGATAAGAGATATATCCACCACTCGGTATTATTATATAATTAATTTAGTCAGAAAAATCAATTCGAAGACCAGAGTTTTAACTTAGATCTGAGCCTATCGGCGTTATACAAAAATCTACCGCACTTGAGATTTGAATCCATGACCATTGAGTTGTTGTTCGAGAGACCTTGCCAACTCGACCACTCAAACGGATCTACTATGCAATAAAAGAGTTTCGGTGCATTTAAGAAATTTTAAATACATAAAATGCTTTAAATACATAATACAATAAATCTAAAACTATCGATTACTTTTTAATCATCTCTTCATTATTTACGTGCTATTTTCGAAAAGTATTTACATAGTTTTACTTACGTACTTAGTTGCTGCCATGTCTACCTATTACCCTGTTGAATAAATTACAATCGGATTGCTCGTGGGTGAAAGCATCGCACAAGTTGCTTTCTTATAATCAGGACTTACTTGACTAACAGTAAACTCTTCATTCAATGCAAATTTTACCTTATCTTGTCGTAAAAAAATTGGTTTTCATATGAACGCTTATGTTAGAATAGATGTGAGAATCCAGATTCAATGTAGTCGAAATTTAATGCAATATATTTGTATGTCAAGTCACTAGTGGTATTCCACTCAACTTGCTTTTTGATGAAGAATATTTAGAGTTAAGTAAGCTTTCGTGTCTGCGAACTTCACCTTTTGTCAAATATGAATTTTTCACCCTTCCAAAAAGAAATTTAAAAAAAACGAAATTTATTGTCTAAAAAGTTTTCAAATAAGAAGACAGATTTTTATTCTATAATCATAAAATAGTTATAGCACAAGCTATATTAAATGCTATGCACTGGCGATTGCGGAAAATGTCTAACGATGTTTCGAAATGTTTGATTGTCCTACGAAGTATTTAGCGATTCGTCGAGAACTTTCTTCCCATGACGAAAACTTTTAACATGGGGATGCGTTTCCGTGGACATTGGTCTATTGACAACGTACATTGGAGTTGTCTGGATCGGTCGAATCACTGTATCATCACCTATATCCCTTTAAGAAGACAATCAAGGAGAACGTGAAAAAAACATTCTAAACACTCGTTCATAGCCGTTTATCTAAAACTTGGCAATATCTATAAACTCCTCTAAAAGCAATTATCCTGTGCACTGCAAAATCCTTCATAGCCCTGAATTCTAAAATTTTGCAAAAACTGGTTTTCAACAAAATATTTGTCTCACGCCCGCAACAAAATCAAACAAAGCACAGCAACGCAAATTAATAACAGAAGCATCGTTCGAGCTGTCGACATTACATCATCATCAGCGTCAACTAAACAAGTGAGTCCATACATTCGTTTATTAAATTTGATTTAGAAAACAACTGAAAAATATTATTTTTATTATTATTATTATTTATTTATTGATTATTTATACAAACTACGCTTTTGTGTGATTCATTCGTTTCTGTGTTATGAAATGTACTTTAACCTTACTTCCGAGACATGTCAGCAACATGAACACTTAACACAGAAAACTACCACATCCATACTTAGCACAAATGCCGATTTGTCGGCACCCTCCTCGTAAAGTATCCGCAACATCCGTGTCGTCTGCATCATTATCACAATTTTGAACAGACCAGCCAACACCACAGCGACGCCCACCTCGCAAACAAAAATATTTTTAATGATATCACAAAATGTAGTAAAGAACAATCATTGATACTATCGCAGATATCGTTCTGAGTTCTCCGTCTACTAACAAATATGAAATGATTAAACTGGTAAAGCTTCTCACTTAGTGCACAAGGTATTCATCACAATTCGTGGCATTTGCCATAAAATAGTCAACATTAAGTCTTTTTTATCATATAAAATCTATTATTCGTGAGAACTGTTAAAGGAGAGCGTTGAACCTTATATGGGAAGTTGGTTACAAAAATGTTCCGAAACAAACCTGCTCTAATAGTGTTTGTCCATAGCGTAAAAAAATCGAAAAAAGGAAAAATTGCAAACTTATAATTTGAAGGAAAAAATACATCGAGAGATGTCAGACGGATTGAGAGGCTTAAATTGATTCCGAAGATCATTCTTAATCGACCGGTGCAACGAAAGGTGAGTCTATCTCAATCCCGGTTTAAGTGTTGTATACATTCGTGCAAACATAGTACAAGCATATCATGTAGACTATAAGTGCATATATGTTTGTGGGGACCGTGCAGTAGAGGAAATTGAATATTTTATTATACTAGATATGCAAATATAAATTCGGAATCAATCCTCAGGCGGTGCAGATATGACATTTATCAACCCATTTCCGGTACCCAAACATCAATTTATGGCTATAGAATGCTACTAAGAACGATAAAAGTATCGGAAAAAGCAACACAAGCTTATTATTTTACATGACATTTCTCTCTTCATTCATACCACAAAACTAATTCGCAGTACATTGAGAGCGGCTAAGAGGGCTGTGTTAGCACATGAAGCTCATTCGGTAAGCTCGAAAATCCTTCCATTGTATCGAAAGGACATGCAGTTATTGATCACCGTTTCACTTCATGCAAAAATGTACGAAAATGGCTCAGTTGTTTTGGTTTGGCATCCAAAAATTATCAGAGACTCCCCATGTACGGAGGATGGTCGAAAAAGTACACCGCTCCGAACCATTTTCAATAGCGTTCGTCCTCGGGCCAAAGCACGTAAGTCTGGATCGATAATTTTTAATTAGGCAGTGAGGGTTACTATACAGAGAAGAGAAAGCAATTGGAAAACTATCAGTTTTAAATCTATACTGTAGATTTCAAATTTACCATTCGCGCAACGCGTAAATTAGTTTCTCCGAAAATCGCGCACTACATGATAATGTTGAAAGGACATGTATTTGGAATTAACAAATGAAAATCTTCAGTTTTAGCCTCGCTTATATAAAGTTAGAACAATATCAACAATGATATGAGAATACTATAATTTAAATTGGGTCAGTGATAAAGGCTTGCGGTAGGTAGTATTATTGAAAATAAATTATTAGTAATCTTAAAATAATGCATGAATGTACACAAAAGTTAGCAATGATTCAGAAAAATCTAGCCATCAATTTCATTTTTAATAATCGTTTGGTGTATCCAAAGAAGGTGATGCTGTCTGATCAACTACAATGTGTGAATAATAACAATGATAATGATATAATGATTGCAAGAAAGCGAAGTTGTTACCATTAATACTGAGCTGTGGTTCATCCCGGATCTAATTCCGGTTACTAATTCTGGTATCCCTCAACTAGCCGTGCTTTTCCTCTTTTGCCAACGTTAAAAAAATGTATTAATCAAAGCTTCTTAATCTAGTAAAGCTCTTCGCTATATGCGTCGATAAAATCTCTATTAAGTTAATTGAACTTATATTTCCATTTATCTCCCGTCGTTTAGAAAAGTTCATAAATGCTGTTATTGCTAACCAGCAGTTTCCCCAAAACTCGACGACTAATAAAATTAGACCAGTACAGAAGCATAGAAATTTGTTAGCTTGTTTAGAAGATAGCATGAAACCGCAAGCTCTATTATCGAATTAATCAAAGAAAATCTTAATCAAGATAAAATCTCTATAATTATATCCCTAGATATTTCGAAGGCCTTCGATAGACTCATTCACTCTTTACTTATTGAAAAGCTTTAAAGGATCTTTAAAGCACGATCAGCGGACAACTCGTTTGAAAGTAACATTAATGAATGTATAGCAAGAATTAATGATTGCTCAACAATTCACTTTCTGTTAGCGAGAATCGGAAAACCGGGCCGGACATAATGACGTCACTCTTGATATCAAAATATGTGATACGCATATTGAATTCGTGGAGTCAATATAACACTCGATAACAAACTAAATTTTATTCTACATATCCAATACGCAAATGTTGGACTTAGCGAAAACTCTAAAATGTTAGTGTTTGTCTACCAATTGGTTTTAAGATTATCTTCAATTTATATATTTAAAGTTTCAATCAATTCGCTAAATAAACAAATTTAAATTGAATTCTACGTGCATTTCCCAACACACTGACACGACGATGTTGCCAGTGGATCAGATTTTTTTGACATTTTTAAATCCGGTCC
>NW_024003517.1:0-1381 GCF_014805625.2 Glossina fuscipes
ACTTTTTTTGGTGTAAGTTTTTTTGTTGTAATCTTTTTACTGTTAGTTTTTTTTGGTGTAAGTTTTTTTGTTTTTAGTTTTTTGGTGTAAGCTTTTTGGTATAAATTCTTGTGGTGTTGGTTTTTTTTGGTGTAGACTTTTTTGGAGTAATTTTATTTAGTGTAGGTTTTCTTGGTGGAGGTTTTTTTGGTGTAAGTTCTTTTTTGTTACTTTTTTTGGTTGAAGTTTTACTAGTACAAGCTTTTTTGGAGTAATTTTATTTATTGTAAATTATTTTGGTGTACGTGTTTTTGATGTAAGTTTTTTGGTGTTAGTTTTTTAATGTAAGCGTTTTTGGTATTAGTTTTTTGGGTGTAACTTTTTTGGTATAGATTTTTCTGGCGTAATTTTTTTGGGTGCAAGGTTTGCTGATTTTAGTTTAAGTGTTTTTGTTTTTAGTTCTTTTGGTATAGGTTTTCTTGGTGGAAGTTTTTTTGGTTTTTAAATTTTTTGGTGTAACTTTTTTGGTGTAAGTTTTGTTGGTGAGGGCTTTTTTGGTGTAGGTGTTTTTGATGTTAGTTCTTTTGGTGTAAGATTTTTTGGTATAGGTTCTTTCCGTACAGGTTTTTTCGGTGTATGTTTTTCTAGTGTACGTTTTTTTGGTTTCACTTTTTTTTGGTGTAAGTTTTATTAGTGTATGTGTTTGGTGTTAGTTTTTTTGGTGTAAGTTCTTTTTTGTTATTTTTTTTGGTTGAAGTTTTACTAGTACAAGCTTTTTTGGAGAAATTTTATTTAGTGTAGGTTTTTTTGGTGTACGTTTTTGATGTAAGTTGTTTGGTGTTACTTTTTTAATGTAAGCGTTTTTAGTGTTGGTTTTTTTGTGTAACTTTTTTGGTATAGGTCGTTTTGGTGTAAGTTTTTTGAGTGCAAGTTTTACTGATTTTAGTTTTTTTAGATTAAGTGATTTTGGTGTTAGTTCCTTTGGTGTCAATTTTTTGGTACAGGTTTTCCTGGTGGAAGTTTTTTGAGTGCAAGTTTTTTTGGTTTCAGTTTTTTTCGTGTAAGGTTTTTTGGTGTAAAATTTTTGGTGGAGGTTTTCTTGATGTTTATTTTTTTTGGTGTAATTTTCGTTTGTAAGTTTTTCTGGTGCAAGCTTTTTTGTATAGTTTTTTTTGGTGTAAGTTTTATTAGTGTAAGTTTTTTTCGTATAACTTCTTTTGGCGTAGGTTTTTCTGGTGTAAGTTTCTTTTTTGTAAGTTTTTTTAGTTTAAATTTTTTTGTCATAAATTTTTTGGTTTTAGTTCTTTTGTTTAGGTGTTTTTTGTTTTAGTTTTTTTGGTGTTATTTTTTTGGTTTACGTTTTTCTGGTGTAAGTTTTTTCGTGTCATTTTTTTTGGTGTAA
>NW_024003518.1:0-6865 GCF_014805625.2 Glossina fuscipes
AAAAAAAAAAAAAGAAAAGAAAAGAAAAGAAAAGCAAAAAAAAAAAAAACATTACGATTCACCACAACAATATACAACAACAGAAATTGAAATTAAAGCAAAGCTTACAATAAACAAAAAAAGAATTATAAATAAACATATGTAAGCCATTTTAAACCAAATAATATAAAAGCAAAGGATCGAGTTGTTTTTCTTCAAAGTACAATATCAAGTAATATATAGTTTCAAAAGGGATCCATAAAGAGGGCGGCAAAACTGAACACACTAACAAACAAAACCGCCCATTAAACATGTCCAGACACTTGCTTTCGTTTGTCCCTTTTAAGGCTAAGTTATGGCGCCGCAATTTTTGCAATTTTGTATTATGCGAGAGAATAGCAGTTTATGCATTGAACAATATTTTTGTAAATTATCCGAATATCCCTTTGGTCATACCATCGTTACGTAGATACGTAATTAAATCTTTCGCCGGGTTGTAATTTTGCGGCCATACAGATAGATGACTACTTTTCGTATAATACTCTTCGACTTGGGGCGGATATGGACGAGCGTCATTTAAGAATTGAAGTGGAATTATTGCCTTATGCGACTTAAATACATGTTCTCTTAGTCACGCCAGTGAAGATGTCGATGAGATTCACTTCTTTTTTTTTTTCAATAAACTTGTTTATCAACTAATTTCCAAGGTCGGGCTCGAACAGCACAAATGAGGAATGTTGTTGTACCATTATGGATGGCCATACAACATTGGGCTATGCGGCTTTAAATAAAATCGCAAGTCGAACTATATGACACAAAAGCCATAATTTATTATAAAATAAATGATATGCATAAAGTGATTTGGCAAAATGGTAAAAGTTTTTCAATCTCTCTAATACCGGTAGTAAGCGAGAAAAGTTGACCTCAGCTAATAGAAAAAATTTTTTCATCTCTGCTGAAACCTTTCATTCAATTATTAATTAATTAACTGATTATATCGGATTACACTTTAAATATGTCGATATTTGAAAATTTTAACGAATTCTGGCAATGATTGTTTCTCTTAAGCCCTTTGACCCGGTTTTGATTATAATTTACCCAACAGAAAAGTTTTAGTTTGATACCAGCAGCTCGTCTACCGCTAAACCGATTTTACTTGGGCAACCGGTATGAACGACGAATGCTTGCTGGTAAATTTTTCTTGGAATTAGGGATAATTACCTCCGTAAGGCTCCATTTTGGACTTGATACCATGCTTTCCACAACTACAACATTTTCATTTACATAATTTTGCGGGTAACCCGTTTTAGCGAATCAATAAAGATTAAATTCAAGTAAATCTCAAGCTATCGTTATATCATCTGTTGACTACGATTACTATTCCTTATCACGCGATCAAATGGTTGGCGAAGAAATTGAGTTTGTTAGTGCAGTCTCCAAACTCGAATTTGAACCCCTAATGAACATGTAACGTAGAAGATAGCTTTTATTCGGTGTGGCTCTCTTCATTTTACTACTTTTGATGGCTAAATTGACCCTGATTAAATATCTGGTTATTCCACTTATACCATGTGCTGCCCACGTATACACAATAAACCAAGCTATGATAAAATGGATTACGGTTTCCGCCAAAGTTTTTGAATTCTGATCTTCCTTAGTACCCTTAAGATAAGTATTTTAGTTTTTTATTACAAGCTCATCGACACTCGAATGCCAAGATGTTTACTTTGAACGGGTCTTGAATTTCCAACTGAGCATAGTACTTAACATCAACATTAGGACTATTGTTTATTAACGCTGTCGAGTCGTGAAATTCAAAGGGGCCATAAAAAGCTCGTCTACAATTTACAAAATACGTCCCTGTCCCTGCTTTTGTGATCTCTTATACAATATTGCTGCTCCATGCATATGCTGTTCACAATTGTACCCGAAGAGATAAGACGGAGAGAGAGAGAGAGAGAGAGAGAGAGAGAGACAAAAAAAAATTGGCTGTGGTGGCCAAGAGGGTTTAAAGGAAGAGAGGGTATAAAGCGCCTGTAAATGTTCGACTTGAAAATGTAGAAAGACAATCGTTGGTAGGTTGTTGCAAAGGCGGGCACGCAACCCTTTCGTTGTCCACGAGCACCGGATTGTAAAATTTCAAATCATCTTACCTGGCGCGTTGCAGCAGTGATTATCGTAAAAGGAAACATTCGTTTTTAAGAAAAAAAATAAGTAAATTTTATTCAAAAATAATTTTGCATAAGCACAAGTGTAATTTTATATATATTTATAAATATGTAATGTATGTAAAATATGGAAGCATGTTTCGTTTATTTATTTAGTTTCTTTTCCTTTTTTTTTTTTTCTTTTTTTTTTTTTTGTCAAACAAAATTTTCGCCTTTCTCTTCTTTTTCTCCTCTAAACGGCGTAGTAACTTAACATACTGGCAAATGAACCATCAGTTAAAATAAGATGCAAAAAAAGTGTATAAAAGGAATTAATATTAAGGACATAAAAAGTAAAAGTATATTCAATTAAATAAAACTAAAATAAAGGAAGACGACTGTAATAAAATTCATATTGAAAGTTAAAGAAAAAAAAAAAACAACAAAAAAAAGATTTTATGTAAGGAGTGAAAATTGAAAAAAAAAAAAAATTAATAAAACAAAAGTTATTTAATATATAAAAATCATCAATGATAGATAGGCGCTGATGGGAAACGAATTTGTATCGAAAATGCTTTAAATAATTAAATAAAGTTTGTAATAATAAAAGGGTTAATAATAATAATAATAATAATAATAATAAATTACTTCTTTTTTAAGGCACTTGAGAATTTTTTTCAACATTTTTGAGATTTTTTTTTTTGTTTTTTTTTTTTTTTAATAATTTTCCATTTCCTTAGTAATACGCATAAATTGTTGATTTATAATATTATTAATATGTTTCTTTTACAATAATAAAAATAATAATAGCGATAATGAAAAAAAATAAATATTACTTTCTAAGGGATTTATGAAAACACAAAATCATATTATATATAATAAAAAATTGAAGTTTAATAATAAATTTTAAAAATAATAAATTATTTTCATTCCTTGTTGTTGTAATTATTTATTTGCAGTTATTATAAATGAAAAAAAAAAAAAAATGTATAGATATATATAAACATATCTATATAAATATATATCTTTTTTTTTTTAATTTTATAAATACATATATAAACATATAAATATAAATTGTGTTCTCTTTTAATAATTGCCGAATTCTTTTTTTTTCTTTCTTTCTTTTTTTATTTATTTATTTAACTTTTTTTAATTAACACGAATTATTATATTTTTATTTTGTATAAATTTTTGTTTTTAATCTAGTAGAAGTAAATAACATGATATATAGAAAATTGATAAAGCAATGTAGTTTTATAAGATTTCACTGATGTATATGTATAAAAATATGTTTCTCTAATTTTTTGTTGTTATCTTAAACGGTATTAAAGAATTCTCTCGCCATAATATCGTAAATTTTAAATTAAATAAATTAATCAGTAATTTTCATTTTCAAAAAAACAAAAAAAATTAAAAAAAAAAAAAAAAATAAAATTAAAAAAAAAAAATAAATAAATAAAAAGAAAGAGAATAATGAAGAAACCAATAAGACGCATGTATTTATTATATACATTTCGTGATGACGACAAAATAATCGCAATCTTGTCTATATATCCAAGTAGTTGCTGCTCTTCAATTCTAAAAAAACATAAATAATAACGTAATATTTGGATGATGGTGATGGCGGGATGCATCACTAAAGACTATTCATTGGAATTGGCGATCATGTTAGTTAATGGATTATATCGCGATTGGCTGCCATTTTATCTTTCATAGGATGACAAGAATCGTTTTTTTTGTTGTGATGAAACATTTATCACCACATATAAGGCACACAGGGTATATGTATGACAAATAAATACGTCATGATTTGTCCGTCCATCCGTCTTTGTCGGATTCCCTCATCAAATCTTTATGAATCGTTATGAATGTGTTTTCTGATAATATTTTTTTCATCATTTTATCGAATCATTTCATTCCCATCTAATTTCTAAATCCATCGATTGGATTGACGATCACACCTCATTTACTGGCAATAGTTTTGAAAGTCAAAACTAAAAAAAAAAAAAAAAAAAAAAAAAAAAAAAAAAAAAATTAGTGAAAATTTGGTGGCGAATTCTATTGTATACGCGAAACACGGTACCTGAGTACTATTCAAATATGTAACAATATTCCGGAATTTTGTATGAAATTAAATTCAGTCAAGATTGAGACGCGTTAATTCCTTTAATATATATGATGGGGAATACGCGAGACATAACCTCAACTCCTAACCAATCCTTTCACTATTTTCTAATAAAGCAAAAGTGTATTACTAATTATTTATTAAAAATACATATTCAGAATGATCTCGTTATATATATATATATATATATATATATATATATATATTTTTTTTTTTGCTGTTCGTCATATGTGGAATTATCCCGCCCTCCCCATCGCCGCACGATTATAAATGATAAAACTATTAATGACGCCGTGAGCGCAGAATGATTGCTAGAGGTAAAGAAAATTTCAAATCGTGTTGATCGTGGATATGAAAAACCGCCATGGGAATTAGGCCGGCCAGAACTAGTCAAGTGTAGTAACATTAACATATTTATACATTATGTAAAAAAATAAATGGTTAATGGTAAAATTAGTTTTATCGAGTTTTCTCATCTGCTTTTTTAAAGCACAAATTGGTCGTTTATTGGTCTCAACTTTTAAATTTTACTTTTAAATTTTTCAATTAAATCCTTATTGAATTTCGATTTTCAAAATTTTGCCTTCTTTTGTCTATTGCATCATGAATTTCATCATTTATTCTATCCATTTCATTGGAAGCATATGTTATTTTTTCTTTTTTATTTTTTTTTTTATTTTCTATTAATATAATAATATTTAAAAATCAATTTGGTTTAAATATAAAAGTTAAAAATAAGTGGCACAAGGAATACATTTCGTTAATTTGCCGGCCCGGCCCGGCTGGCTTTTAGCTTGAAGAGTTAGTTCAAATAGAATGTAGTAAAAAAACAAAAAAACAAAAAAAACAAAAGAAGAAATTAATATGAAGACAGATCGATGTGTGGAGGGGGGCAGGTAAAGAGTAAGGTGTCAATTTTCATTTTTGATCAATCATTGTTGAATACACTCGAATTCATAAATACATTAAAGTGAAAAGCTTTATAATTAATTTACACAATGTATAACTGAGGTGATATTAAAGAAAAAGCAGTTCGGAAACTTTTTCAAATTTTTTCAAATCGATAAACGCGCACGCGTTTTAAGAAAATATTTCAATAGGAAGAAGATTTTTTTTTTTTTTTTTTTTTCTTCAAAGTATCGAGGAAACGATGCTATAAATGTATTAGATATAAATATGTCGATGTGTGATCCAAGTGCCATTATTTTCTATTATAATAAAGTTTTTAAAAATACATGCAACAAAAATCTCCGTATAGACTAATAATATAAAAAATAAAAAAAAGAAGGTAGAGAAAGAGAGAATAGAAAAATTATCAATAAATAAATAAGAAGATTAAGAAATAAATAGTATGAAAAAAAATAAATAAATAAAAAAAAAAAAAATGGAAATAGAAATAGAGATAAAAAAGAAATGAAAAATGAATGAATAAAAAAATAAAAAAAAATAAATAAAAGATAAAAGTGAGTTTCAAATAAAAAAAGCTAAACTAAACTATATGATATAAGAAAAACAAAAGTTGAAAGGAAAGATCATCATAATCGTAATAATCATCATCATCATTATCATTATCGTTGTATAATAAGTTAATATAAGTTTAAAAAAAAAAAATTGTAGAAAATCCATTTTTAGTTATATTTTTGTTTAAAATAACAGAAACGATTGATGGGACTCATGTTATTTAAATTGTTTGTATATATATACTTGTATATATATATATATCCATATATAAATATATGTATACATGCGTACAAATAACATATATACATCATATATATTATTACATAGTACGTGTTAAGGAGCAAAAGAACAATCATTTATACATACATAAAATAAATCGATATCATATACACATATACATGCATATATAATAATAATATAATAATATAAAAGTAAAAGTAGTAATAATAATAATAATAATAATAATAATAATAATTATAATAATAATAAAATTAATTATTGATAAAGAAATGTATAAATATGTGTACATACACTCATATACATACGTATATACGTACATATATATATTATGTTATAATATGTGAAAATGTATATATATAGAGGCATAAGTAGTGTGCGTGAGAGCGCGCGCGTGTGTGTGTGTATGTATATGTGTGAGTGTGTGTATGATGTAGGGGACATGAAAATATAGTAACTAAATATTCGTTGCTAACTTTGTTGCTATATTTGCGTCCGCTCGGGTACGCGCGTATGTAAATGTATGTAGACGCGGACTTGTGTTTACGTTTGTGCTAATTTTGTGTTTTCTATATAAATTAAAATAATTTAGAGGTTACAGCTTTACCGAATTGACTGTTGTTTGAGTGTATAATAGCAAAAATGTTGTTGCTGCAAAGTTTTGTTTTTTGCTTCTCTATACATATATATATAATAATAAAGTTATAAATTATCAGTTTTCAGCTAAATTACAGAGTTCTCTTGTTACGATATTTGTATAATATGCGTATTCTTTTGTTTTATAATTTAATTCTATAAGTGCACAATAAAATAAAAAAAGTATATATATATAAAAGTAAATATATAATATAAATATATACATATATATATATATATATATATACATATTTATACATACGCATATATATATATATAT
>NW_024003519.1:0-1381 GCF_014805625.2 Glossina fuscipes
CCCCCCCAAAACGAAGCGCGAGCAGAGCTGAACGTATTGCATGTCAGTTATGCGATGTTTGCATTCAATCATGCCGGTAATTGGATATAGTCAACGTTGTCTCTACCGCAGCTATTTAACCCTGAGTAGAACATTGTTTATCCGCTCGTTGTTAACAGAACGTACAATAGAAGGAAAACTATTTGGCGCCTCTTTACTTAACTTAATTTTTAATTCTATGCTTATTGTGTTCTGGAAGATAGGCAGTAGGCAAAGTAGCTAAAGGAAGGGGTAAATATGCATTTAACACTTGAAACATTAATTTTCTCAGAAACATGAAACAACTTAAAACGCAAAAGTAACCTAAGACGGCGAGAGCAACAACAGTAACGCAATAGCAGCAAATGTGCAAATACATATATATAAAAGCATATATATATATATATATATATATAATATATTTTAGAACGACAATATTGCTTAAAACGTAGAAACTTGGGAAGATGTTATTGCCAAACACACAAAGTCCAATGACCAGAAGAGAGGAAAAAAAAAAAAGAAAAAAAAAAAGACAGTCGAGCAACCAAAAAATTGAGCAAAAGATATAGAAATGAAATGCATACAAGCGACCATATGATCACGTAGCCGCAGAGAGTCTGAGAAAGAACTTACTTGAACGAAGCGAAAAAAAAATAAATAAAAAAATTAAAGAAATATGGAAAATCCAAACAAGAAGAAAGAGGCTCGCACAACGTCAACCGCACTAAAGTACTAGGTGTGGTATGTGGTCGTGGTGTTGCTATTGTTGTTGGTGGCGGATGGTTATTCATGTGCAATATATTTCTTTGCAGACGCGAACACACACGCACACACAGCTTGCATATATATTCATATATATATGCATGTCGGTTTATGTGTTTATGTGTGCACGCATTGTAATGAATACATATATAGCAAACGAAACCTAAGATCTAGATAATAGTCTGTAAATTGGTTTTTACGCTAGAAACAGAAACAGAACAGACAGCACACACACACAGAACAAAAAATAGCAACAATAACATGAAGAAAGAAAACGAATTAAGTTTAAAAAAACAAAGTTGCAACACTTGCAACAAAGGAAAATAAATAAATAAAAATATAAAAAATAAATAAAAAATAAAAACGCACACATCTATATAATAATATATAACAAAAATAGTAGCAAAGTAAATACAAACTTTTCTACTGATTTGCCAGTTGTAGCCAGCACCAGGATAGCATGCTACCAATAGAGAGATTGAATACCGCGTGTTTACGGCAAATACTTACTTACTCTACACCGAAAACTAAATCACAACCACAGCATGAGCGCGCACCAGCTAACCAGAATGGACTGAAAAACGAAGGCAGGAGACAGAAG
>NW_024003519.1:1481-4791 GCF_014805625.2 Glossina fuscipes
AAAAAAAAGAAGACGAAGAAGCAGAAGAAAAAAGTCGCAAAAGAAAAATGAAAAACAAAGGCAAACGTTTGCTCTTCTCCTGTTATAATCTTTTGGTTATATGGAACAAACGAAAACGTTTTATATGGTTAGGAATTGTTTGAGGTTTTATTTTTATTATTATTGTTGCAAGCTTGCCACATGCATGTGTATAAGTAAGTATAAGTGTACATGCCGGATAAGTAAAGTTGATAACCTTGAAAGCATTTTATGCGAAAGTTCAATGAATTTTTATTTCACTTTAAGTATGTTGGTTAAGCATATTTGTATGAATGTGTGTTTATATATGTACATATGTAAGTGTATATTCTTATACGCGTTCTTAACCAATGCGGTGGACAAGTTTGTTTTCTTTAAGGAAATAAATAACAAAGAAAACTCAATGCACCTCCTCTGAGAATCTTGCTACTAATGGTTGAGAGAACCAGTATAACAGCCGTAGTATGGAAAAAAAGCAAAAAAAAAAAAAAAATGATTAAATGTGTAAAGAAACCACACCAGGCACTTACACCAACACAGCAATAATACAATAGACTTTATTAGATATATGCTTCTTTTTTTTATTTTTTTGTCTGTTTTTCTGTTTTTCTTCTGTTTTTTTTTTTTTTTTTTTCTTTAATAAATTAGCTACAGTTGGGGAAAACAGCTTTCAGCAGAGGAAATCAATAATAGGTTTTCAATTATATGCCACTTGTTTAACATGCTTTATCGCACATATATACACAAACACACATACACTATTGAATTACTGACTGATTGACCAACTGTCGAACCAAACGCTACTATCACTACCACTACCACTATCACTACTAACTTTGCTTCTACCTCTACATCTACAACAATTACTAGTACTATTATTAACCCCCCAGTCAATCAGTTGTTACTTTAGTCTGGTTTAAGATGACAGCACTACTTCACTATGTGCGATCAGCATCATCATCGTCGTTATCATCATTATCATTATCATTATTATTATCATTATCATTATTATTATAATTATTATTATTATTATTATTACTAATATTGTTATCGTTATTGTTATTATTGTTGTTGTTGTTGTTTATATCATAATGATCTTCATGATCATCTGATGGCAGTAGACTAGCAAGCAATTTTATTATCTAGCATGACTGTTGTCTGTTGCTGCATTTGTATCTCTGTACAATTGAATATATATATGCATGTATGTATGTTAGTAACTATATATGTAAGTATATGCATATAATATGATTGTCTCATAAATGTTTTGTTGTTAACAACTAAACACATTTTCTATCAATTTTTATATAAAACACTTTTTCTTCACTTTTTTTTTTTCTTTTCTAAATTTTACTTTTCTTCCTCTTATTTTGGGCTTTTACTCTTCTCGCTCGCTCGCACGCTAGCCACCTAGCTAACTAGCTTGCTTTTTCTTCTCTTTCTCTCTCTCTCTCTCTCTCTCTCTCTCTCTCTCTCTCTAACTCTGCCCCTCTTGTCAGTCAATCCAAGTATGTTACAAATATGTTAGAAATAAACGCATAATCTTGCTAATATTTTTAAAGCACGCTTTTCTGGTTAAGTCAATCAACATGATCATGCAATGACATGCAATAACACTTAGCAAAAGTGTTAAGTATGTATGTATGTATATATGTATGTATGGATAAATATATATATATACGCATATACGCATACCATTATATATTTGTGTATATGTGCATGTATGAATGTATGTATGCATGTATGTATATATGAATGTATGTATGCATGTATATATGAATGTATGTTTGTATATATGCTTATGTAACTTGCAATTCATCTTTAGTACCTATTCACACGAACAAGTGCAATTAGTCATTTCATTAGTTCAATTTACGGCAAATTTGATTTTTTTACACAAGAAGGAGGAAGACTTTAAGACTTTTAAGCCAGATTAACAATGTAATGAGTTAGTAGATTGAAATATTCATGGAAGATGAAGAAGAGGTAATCTTTTTAATATTTTCACTTAATCATTACTTAGTATATCCTATTAATATTGTTTGTCTATTGTAACAAAAGTAAAATTTTTATTTTCATAAAATCGGTCGAGCATGTGAAAAACAAAAAGAAAAAAAAAAAAAAAAAAAAAATAAAACTCTTTCGGATATATAAACAACTCTTCATTCAAAATTATGTTAAAAAGAAGAAGAGAAAGAAAAATGTTAATAAATTTTATATAAATAAAGAATTATGGTAATCATGTTTATCGCACTACCTTATTGTACACTGATGCTCGGAACTTTGGATCTTCGGTTAAGATGTTGTTCCTTAAAAAATAGTGAACAAGTACTGCTATTGCGCAATAACGCTTGGATACCAATTAGAGCCATAGCATGCAATTTTTATAAAACCCACCGCGTAACGGTTTAAACCGTTACTTTTCTGATCTTTTTCACACTTAGGCGCAAGAAAAACACCGCCATCTAATTAATTCTACAAAAACAAATTAAATGGCGTCTTAGTGACCCATCATCCTTTCATTTCTTTTTTTGCTTTTGAATTTAGTTCATGTCTATTAGTCGTCGGTAGAAATGAAAAGACACAAAGACTTAAAGCTGTTCGTTCTAAGCGCATTTTGCATAGGCAACGAAGCGAAGGATAAGCGAACCGATGGCTAAATCAGTTTCGATTTCCGTATTAAACAAAAACGCATTCATTTTAAAAGCACTTCCCATCACTTATTGATCAATTTAAAAAGTCTTAACAAAAAACATAGTACACCGTCTGTTGTGGTTAGACGAAGAGATAAGCACATCCTTTTGACGCAAATAAACAGGGGGGGAAAAAAAAAGAATGCAATCCACATACGTACATTGGCTTTGTTAGTTTTTGGCAAAGGAATTATTTAAAAACAAGAACAAAAAATATTTATATTAACTTTTTTTTTTTTCTTCTCTCTTTTGAATTGTATTACTCGACCTTATTTAATGTTTTTTTCTACTACTACTACTACTACTACTACTACTACTACTACTACTAATACTATTGCTACAACTACTATTACTTTGGCGTTGATATAAAAGCGGGGAGAGCAGAAATATGAAACTTTAACGGAAATTACATATACGCTAAAAAAATACATTTTTATATCATCGTTTTGTATTAACCCATGCCTGGCATAAGACAATAACTGCGCATACGCTACAACAACCAATACTTGGCGATCCTTGAATGAATATTTCTTCTCCTGTGCGTACATGGCACTTCCGGTAATTTTTTTGCATTTTTATATATATATATATATATATAT
>NW_024003520.1:0-6967 GCF_014805625.2 Glossina fuscipes
GCTGAGAAAACCCAAGTATTGGACAATACTGGTTGGAATCTTTTGTATACAGACGGCTCAAAATCTCCTGGTCTGCCTCCTGCTTGTGCGGTGGTAGATGCTACAGGACAGGTTCTTCTCAACCACATATTTCACGAAAGCACTTCAACTTTCACACCGAAGCCAGAGCTATCCTTCACGCTGCGAACCTTGCCCATAAAAACAAACTCAAAACCGTCATTGTTACCGACAGTTTGTCTGTATTACAAGCTACTCGGAACCCTTCGACTTCGAGATGGAGCACCATCAACAAATTAGGGAATATAATTACAACACCCGACGGAAAAATTAAAATGTTATGGGTGTCAAGTCACATCGGTTTATTGGGATATGAGCAGACTGATCGAGCTGCAAAACATGCTGCTTCTGCTTCTCTAACTATGGATGATGTCACGGAAAAGTTGGATCTTCAAAGATACGTTG
Organism: Glossina fuscipes; assembly: GCF_014805625.2. Lineage (NCBI taxonomy): Eukaryota > Metazoa > Arthropoda > Insecta > Diptera > Glossinidae > Glossina > Glossina fuscipes. The sequence continues at coordinate 463 of NW_024003520.1, forward strand.
GAAGAAAAGTTAAAGAGAAAATTGCAGAAGGAAATTTACAATACCATCATCAACACTACTCTTCCATTAACCCTCAATTAACTCCACCTTTATATTCAACAAATGTTAAGAAAACCGAGATCCAAACATTTTCGAGAATTCGCCATGGTCGTACGACTGCAACTCACCAATGGATCCAGAAGAAGTCTTCTTCCCCAATCTGCTGTTGTGGACAAACTCTTACTATAAAGCACATTCTCTGCGACTGCCTCAACTTTTCCTTGGCTAGAAGTATTGCATTTGGAACGATTAACCCTTTGAACATTCTACAATCAGCTTCAGAACAGAATATCAATATACATTACTTTATTAATACTACTAAGCTCATTATCTGATGTACATTTTATTATTCTTTTTTTTAATTAGAGCCGATAGCCTATGTTGCTAGTGCTGAATTTGTTTTTTTTAGTCTAAGAATTCCTTTCATTACTCTAAAATTAAAATAATAATAATAATAATAATACCTTTAAACTCCAAACCTCTGGCTTCCCTTTCTTTTTAGTGAAATGGATAAGCTCTTATCTGTGTAATAGATCCTTCAGGGTTTTGTTTAACTTCATCACCTCGCATGAATTGCTCGTGGCGTCTACCGTACTTCAAGGCAGCCACTTAAGTCCCATTTTATTTAGTTTATACATTAATGATCTCCCATCGGTGATTAATTCCAGTCAGATCTTAATGTATGCTGATGATGTGAAACCTTTTTTTGTCCTTCTCTGCAAAATCGCAATCACATCAGCATCAAAGTGATTTGAATAATTTGGTTAGATGGTGCTCTTTGATTCTTCTGGAACTAAATCTAAATAAACGTAAGAAGCTTTCTTTCTCAAGAAGAAAGTTAGTCATTACTCAGCATTTCCTTGATTCGCATAAGTTGGAGGACGTCGATACATTCACAGATTTAGGCGTTCTATTCGATCATAGATTACGTTTTAACTTGCACTTGGTTTTATGAAGAGGTGGTCCGAAGAGCTTGTTGATCCTTACATTACTAAAAGGCTGTACATATGTTTGGTTGGAACTATACTTGAGTATGCCTCTTTTGTATGGCGTCCTTCATATAGTTGCTATAGATTCAATTGAATCTTTTCAAAAACAACTCGTGCTGTTGGGAAATTGGGTTCGGACCTGATTGCCTCTCTTCCCCCCCCATCAAAATAGGTTGCCTTGCTGTCCCTACCATCTCTTGAGAAACGTAGGTTTGTTTTTGGCATTTCCTTCGTAATCAAAGTAATAAATGGTGCTACTGACTCGCTTGCATTACTTGGTGAAATAAGCTTTACTGTCCCCAATCGCTTCTCTAGGCTCTTTATCTGGGTTAAGCTTAGTCAATATAAATATAATTATGAGCTGTTTAACCCGCTCAAAGTTGTTTGCAAGAATTAAATGATGTCTATCCCTTATTCTCATTATCGGACTCTTTAAAGTCCATTAAAGCAACATTGCTTGATGCGCGTAATTTACCTATGTCGTACTTAAACTAGCTCTTAACCTTAAAATGTCACGATGAGTCGAAAATGAATTGTTGTTAACTATTATCGGTTGCCAAGCTTATGCTTAGTAGTTCAATCGCAATTTGGTCCTATACCGGTTGTGGGTGTGGCTCTATGCTAGTTGTGTATATGCTTTTTTTCGTTCTTATTTGTTTTATTGTACTTATACTAAGTTTTAATAGTAATTAATTTAAGATTTACTTTAAGAGTCAATTGAACTCGACTGTCAAAATTTTTAGATGAGTTTCTTGTATAAGTGGAATAAATAAATAAATAAATAAAAAACCAGTCGGACGAATGAGTACTCTATCATAATGCAGATTATGAAATTCTGTGAAGAGCCTGCCGCTCAACCAATAGCGGTAACTACGTTCGCTACAAAATCTGAGCCAAAGGTATCGCTGCGAAAGCTCGATTTTTATCGTCTGAAGAGCAAATTATTTTGCGAAACTTTCCATGAACTCAAACAGGAACCAACGAAAGCCTCACGAAGCACTAAAGTGTCCAACATCCTTGACGGCGAATACTCAGCGACGTCATAAAATATTTAAAAGGTCTGGCGCAAGTTATAACTGCTTCCATAAAGGCCATGTGGGTAAAACTTGCAAAGGTCGAAGAACCACACGTGAATGTCCGTCATCACGCATTATTCCATTGACAAAACGCAAGTAGCAATCAAGAACATGTTACTGTACCGGAACCCCGATATCGGTTTCGATCACTTCATTTTACCATCCATGTGGACGATTACCTGTCAAGATCAGACAGTCTATTAATAACCATCCATATACAAAGGGGCTAAGGGCCATCTTGAACGATGCAGGCTTCAACGCTTGGAAGTGGTGGTGTAACCATAAACAAGTTTTGAAGTCAATTCCTTCAGACAGTCAACGGGATGACGTCGATTTCAACGACGATACCAACAATGTGAAAACACTGGATCCAATATTGATCAGCTTTTCATCAAGGTCAAGGTCTTCCTAAGTTTTCCCGCCTTACGAAGAGAACTGTTGTGTCTGACGTAGCCAGTATCCTTGATCCCGTCTTGTTATTGGTCGTTCTCAGAATTTATTACCAATGGTTGGATTCATCTCAGAGGCAACTTCATCGAACTGAGAAATTTTCAGATATAAAAAAGTGATATCTTTCCGTGAAGGTGGCGCAGGTTGTCACTGAACTCATCCTCAGACGCGCCCGAAAAGGCCTACGGCGCTGCAAAATGCATGTCCCTTTGTACGATTGTTATATGCTAAATCTGGAATCGCACCCATCGCGAAGCAAACAATTCCATCGTTATAATTATGTGCCGTTCTCTTCAACGTTCAACAAATGAACCGCGTGAAAAAAGAACTCAATTGCCTTGGCAAATTTACTTTATATTCGACTGGTTCCTAAGTCGTTTTATTTATACATTTTTTTACTTACACATGAAAATCAGCTAAAATAAATTAAGAGCCGAATTCACTTGACTCTTAGAAGTAAATCTTATACTAACTAATATTAGAAAGTAGTATATAGTACATGGGATACACGGAGAAGTAAAGAAAACAAAAAAAAAAAAACACGCTGTGAACACCCCTGACCAATAATTTTCGAATTTTAAGAAGATATGCTAAGATTGCAAGTTAGTTTAGATACGACATAGAGAAATCGCGTTTATATCGTCAGCGTACATTAAAATTTGGCTTGATATAATCCCTGACGGAGGATCCCTAATGTATAAATTAAATGAAAGAGGTCCTAGAGAGGCTGCTAGACGTCACGGGAAATTCATCCGAGGTGATAAAGTTAAACAGAACTCTAAATGATCTGTTATGTAGATACGAGCTACCCATTCACTAAGTAGAACAGGAAGCCAGAGGCATAGAGTTTGAAGATTAAGAAGTTATGATTAATTAAGTCAAAGGTGGCAGGTAAGCTCTAAAAGTCTCATGACAGTAGGCCTTCCTTTCCGAATGTCATGCTGCAATAGAGAAACATACGATTTGATAGCAAACGCTAAAAGCTGAGTAACAATTCGCTCAAACAATTTAGCTAAGACACTCAACTTGGCGGTGTTTCTGTGGTTCTTTACTTGATTTCTATTTCCACATTTGTGAAGTGGGATAAGGAAACTATTCTTCCAACGAAAAGGAAAACATCTGATTTCAAGGACAGATAAAAAATCATTGAAATAACACCACATAGCTCGACACAGCATGTTTTAAGTATACATAACGGAATCCCATCAGGTTCAGCGGCGGAACTATTTTAGAAACCTTAATCCATCTAAAACATGACTTTCTGAAGTGACAAAGTTAGGAATCAAACCCGAGCTAGATATCAGAAACAGATAGTTGACAGTCGAACCGGAATTAGCAGTTGAAGAATTTTGTCCGAAGTATTCAGCAAAAAGATACGAAGTTTTAACATCATCAGAGGACTCAGAGGAGGCGTGATATAAGCAGATATTGCTCTGTGCGTGGACAAACTTAAAAAAATATCTAGGATTAAATCAGTGAGGATTTTATCAACTGAAGGTATCTGCAATAATATTGGTGCCTGTGATAATTAAATCTACGCCTTGATGCAGATAAGGCAAAATAGTCATAAACAGGAGGACTTTTCATGAATTTTTTCAAAAGTTCACTTTTGCTATTTTTGTAACATTTGATTGTCTTCTTACACCATTGCCGGCACCTGCTTCGACAGCGAGGTTGCTTGATCGGAACGGACGCAGAAATAACTAGATTTAATACATTATAGAACGAACACAGTAAGGTTTGAATATTTCTAGCAAAGAAGTGAAACATATGAGATCTAAGCAGTAAAATATTAGTTTTGTTAAAATCATAATATTTATTTGAGAAAGTTGGATTTGGCACGTTAGAGTAATTTACGGGTCCATCATGCCGTAGGAATGAATGTAGGAGCAACTTACGTATACTGATTATTGACAATTTTCGCCGGAATGGCAATATATTCAACGTCGGGAGGAGTAGGAAATTCAATTGAATAGGACGGGACTGCAGCAAATATAGCAATTAAGACACCACTACAAGTGCGATGCAATCGATCCTTTCTGAAAACTTGAAAAGAATTGTGAAAAAGTTTCGACGAATATAAATCAGTCTTTATCCAAGTTTCAGTGAAGGTAAAACAGGAAAAGTCCATGCTCACTGAACTTAAAAAAGTGGAGCAAATTTTTGAGTTTAGGCCTCTAACATTTTGTTAAATGAATGTTACTGGGTCTGAAAAAACATTTAGTTTTTGGAGGGTGGAAGAGCTAGACATCCCTAAACGGTCAGGGAGAGAGGCGGATTTATTATTTTTCTTAATATTTGTTGGGAGAGAGTAGCCTGAATGACGCAAGTTGGAGGAGATATCCTTTGCACATCAGTATAGCTAGAATGAGGAGGGTTTCTAAACTTATTTGAAACTTTTTTTTAGCGGCGAAGTCAACGCTAGCAGAAACGCTAACAATCTGTGTAGGCAAGGACGAAGCACTCACATGAGTCGACTGATCAGATTTAGTTGAAGGCGGAGATGAAGTACCGCACGCAACGCTACGACTCGGTCTTGTAAAGGTGTGGAAGGCGAGCGCTCTATACACTATTTAATACTTATTACATATATATTCAGATATTTATACATATATATATTATTATTATATATATATTATCATAACTTTCTCCCTAATAATGTTATTATTATTATAATTTTAGACTAATGAAATAAATTCTTAGACTAAAAAAAAAAGAGACATTGGGCTTAGTAGTATTAATAAAGTAATATATAGAATTGATATTCGATTCTGAAGCTGATTTTAAAATGTCCAAAGGATTAATCATTCGAAATCCAATACCCCTAGCCAAGGAAAAGTTAAGGCAGTCGCAGAGAATGTGCTTTATAGTGAGAGTTTGTGCGCAACTGCAGATTGGGGAGGAAAACTTCTGATTTATTCATTTGAAACTTTTGGTTCTTGCTTAGAAATTACTCTTCTTTCACTTTTCAAAAAATTTCTTTCCAAAATTTTTTTTTCCAAAATATCTTGGCATGTACAATCAATATTTCTTCTTTTCTTCTTTAATTTTGTAATCACGAAGTTCACTTTAGTTTAAAAATTTTATTTAAATGTGTCGAGGTTTTTTTTCTTATTTTTCTTATTGGGTGATCGACATCATAATAGTTTTCTAGTTTTCACCTTATAATGATTTGATTTATCAAATCTTTCCCTCCACCATATATTTTTCACAAACATTTCGTAACACTCACCAATAAAATAAAAGGATAACAAATTGCTTCTACACTTATACGTGTTTGCTTACTATTTATATAAAAGCTCCCTCTACCAAAAGAAACGGTAAGGTAACAAAGAACATATAAACTTAAAATAACAAAGAAACTCGAATCTCTAATTAATTGGCATGCTAACGCATACGATACTTTCCATATTAGTTTAGTAAAATTTTTTTCTATATGTTTTATAACATTTGGCACAACATCTATTAGAGATTACCATAAGAATTTAGGAATATGACATAAATTGATAAAAACAATTTCTCATCACAACATAAATCAAAAAAAAATCGTAAATATCCTCTACCATGTAGAAGTATTCCCCGACATGAAAACATTTAAAACATTCTTATATAAATGAATAATAAAATTGGAATAATAACCGAAGCAATTCATACCATACCAAGATATGCTAAATTGATCTAAATAATATTGTTGTACTTAAATTAACATCTAACTTGCACTTAGACAATATTGATTATTCAATTACCTTGAGAAAATATCCAATTAAAGAAGTATAAAGTTCAAGTAAAAGATTAGAAAAATTATTTTCATTTTATATTAAATAAATGTATATAAAAATACATATTGATTATTTCACAAGCAAAGCAATTTCCGAACGAAATCACGTAACAATTCTCTCAATTAATTTCGAAAAAGCATTTGACAGAGTTGGTCTTCATGTTATCTTAAGA
>NW_024003521.1:0-1633 GCF_014805625.2 Glossina fuscipes
GATATCCTGGATGGTGTTGTGGCGCTTGATCCTATCGATGTGCGTCGTATTGCATGCTTGCAATATATAGCACAGTCTCCTGGCGCCTGCAGTGTTCGCCACAGCAGCGGTGCTCTGCAACCGGATTGGACGGGATTGCCTTGCATGGCAGAAGATTAAAGCGAAATTGGACTCCTTTAACGTAGTCCTCACCGGACCAGAATGGTGGTGGGTCGCAGAGCCATTGTCTGCTGCAGTTGTTGTTTGATACTTGCTTTAAGCCGTTGCATCCAGAGAAGGATGCATTCAGTCCAGCCGCATGGTGTTCTCGGCTTTACCACTTATTGGTGGTGTCAGATTTTCTATCCGTACCAGCAATTTGCTATCGGCTTGTAATAGTGCAGATAACAGATTGTCTCGCTCCCTCAGTTTATTTATGCGTTGAAGCACGATACCCGGAATCCGCTCTTGTAGGCAGAAGATGCCTAATCTACCATCCCTAACAGCTGCTTAGATCACAGAGTTATGGCAATGAATGTTCAGCTGCAGAGTGTTCCTTATGAACACTCGCATTTTGCAATCAGCTTCTTTCAGCACCTTCCTCTTGATGCTTGGCTGCTGCATGCAGGCGATGACACGCGGCATTAAAAAGTCCTTTAGAATACGCATTTTTTGATGCGGTTTCAGTGGGGCACGCTTCAGCCGTTTTAGCTGAATGAACAGATCTTCACAGGTGGACGGAACTTCTCCCAAGGATGAGAATTCTGATCCCAGACATTTGATGTGCCTCCAGACGCTCACTGCCCGAATGTAATCTGCGCCGCACTTAAGGGGTGTTTCATCCACGGCAACCTCCTACAGCTTCTAAATTTCCTCTCCACGCCCAATCTTTGGAGAGCTCGATCTACGCTGCTGTGGGAGACGGTGTCGAACACTTTGGCGATATCTAAAATTATGGCGTAAAGCGGTTTCCCTTGTACTTTCATCATTTTAACGACTTCATTGAAAGTAAAAACGTTGGCAAAACATCCATCAAGTTTGCTGAAACCACGCTGGCAGGTGTTTAGCGGCATGGTTTCAAGCCTACGTGCCAATATTTTGTGTAGCGCACGAATGAAAACTGACGATATTATCAGCAGTCTCCATTTGGTTGCTTCATTTGATAGGTTTTTCGGTATTAGGACCGTCCGTCTTTTCTTTAGTACTGTCGGGTTCTAATAGCAACATGCTATTAAATAGGAATAATAGTTTGCTTGTTGGCACTCTTCTCAGGGTTTTAAGGGATATACCATCGACGCCTGGTGTATCAGTATCCATGGCTTTCAGGATATTTTGGATTTCTTCCTCGTTAATAGGCTAGCAGATTTTTATTTGTGTTTCTTGTTTATCGCTGATTGACTCGTTATCTTCAACTGAGCGTACAGCGAATAGGTTGGCGAATTCATCGACTGCTTCCGCAGTCGATTGCAGTTGTAATTGCTTCCCAGTAGTCGTTTTCGAGAATTTTTTGGGCCAGTTGCCTCGGATTGGCAGTATATTCCCTCTGCGCCTTTCTGTAAGGATTGGTGGGGAGATTCATATTCTCTCTGCAGGTTTTTCGGCGGAAATGTTGCCGCAGTTGCGTTTAAGTGGAAAATTCGCTCTTGCCAGTTTC
>NW_024003522.1:0-1321 GCF_014805625.2 Glossina fuscipes
GCACTAAGCAGACCAAAACGTCCACTTTTTAACTTGAATTTATATACGGATTTTTATATTCCTTTAAAATATTTTTTTTTTTAAATATTATATTTCAGTATTTCTTCTTTGACATTTACAATTTTCTTTTTTTTTATAACAAAGACAAGTTCATTTTTTCTTACTCTGAAAACCTACCACCACCATCGTTGCAACCGCACCAACCGGAACAAAACGTCCACTCTTTAACTCAACCCGCGACAAACTCACTCCCTCTAACTTACTATAGCACTGACTAACCTGACTAAACTTCGGCTTAAGCTAATTATTCTCAACTTTTTGCGATTTCTCTAATTACTCTTTATTTAATTCTAACTCTCTTAGCCTAACTTATTCTAGCACTACCCCTCAGAGACGAAGAACCTGTGAAGCCAAAACGGGGGACGACTTTGGTTCCTCACAGTATAGAACACGAAGGAAAGGAATTACTCAAGAGTATCTTCGTCTTTTAAGATTGCTTGGATTTAATATCGGCTTTATATTAACAAATACGTGTTAACGTAGGGTCTTCAAATTTCAAACCTACAAGTTTAGCTCTTTGGAACAATTGTTACTGTAGGTCGTTTGGCTTACTTGTGGGATCATCCTTATGCGAACGCAAAGAAAAAATTTTATGTGACTTTCATAAAATCTTTTGCTCTTGCGGACTCGTTTAAAGTGTTGCCAAACCAAAATACGCAGCTTGTACTAATTGACATATGTTCAGCTTAAGAATGTTAAATAGAATTATATTATAACGGATACATGCGCATAGCAGGTTAAGATATTGTTGCTCTTACGTTAGATATTTGAAAACAACAATTTTTTTTTTTTAGAATTTACGTGCTACATTAATGTTTTAAAGAGAAACATATAGCAAACTATCAGCATGATAATTACGATACAGAATCTACACGCGTTTCAAATTATTTGAATAAAGGATTTCTATTTTCAATTTTTAGCTTTGTCTTATGTAAAAACTCGTTAAAGACGTCAAACTTATGTATCGCCGTAGAATAACATTTTTAAAAAGCCTCCTCAAACAGTCGATTTTATTATTCTTCGCATTTTCTTTTTTGTAACGAAATTTCGTAAACTCACTAAATCTTAAATCTTATTACGCACCATTTTCAAAAATAAGCACATGGTATAATGATTGGAAAGTTCTTAAGTACATGGCAACCTAAACAAGCAAACGCACATCGAGAACTTGTGTTACATTAAAACTTTCGCTCACATAGCAAACGAAAACAATTTTTGTAAACGGTTTATGGTGTTACTGGATAAAAAAGTGAAACAAAGT
>NW_024003523.1:0-3865 GCF_014805625.2 Glossina fuscipes
CGATTTAGTGCAATCGGGTTATTCCAATATCGAACGTTAAGAATTAAGTTAATAAAATTTTACTTGTTGGCAATTCTGAGCTTAAAATAATTGTTAATGTAAACACTGTGTACGACGTCACGAAATAGAAAATCATCACACATACTTTCTTAAAAAAATATAATATACTGGTGGCTGGATGGCGACATTTTACGAGCCGTTGCTACATAGATTAGTTTTAATGCTGAAATGCCGCAATCAGCTCGTTGGTCTGTGGATAGCGGTGTTTTCAAGAGTTGCCGAGCTGAATCCATTATAAAGGCTATCGTATTACTAGTAAGTTTAAGGCAAGTGAACGCTGACTTTAGCGTAAATCAAAGATAAATAATAGAAGAATTTTCGGTTTGATCGAATAAGAGGAATGCTTCAGAAATCCAATTTAATTGCTGTAAAGTAACTATGTTTGCCTGGACGGCAAGTTTCTAAAGTAAAGTAACCCGTACAAAAGTCATTGGTTGGCGAAACAATTCAAAGCAAAACATTGTCTGGTTTTTAAAAAGAGTGGATGCCGTGGAACGGAAAGTTCTGAGTCTTATCTGCCACTAGTAGTTCAGAAAAAATTGAATTGCGACCTATCGTCTTCTGCAGCTGCACAGCCCATGAAATCAACTAGCGCTCGCCTTACAGTCTTGACATGGCCATTAACAATTTGCTAGCGTTCGCGTACGAAAAAAACCAATTACGCAGAAACAGTTTGTATCTGCACTTATATCTAAACTTTGGGTGCTGCGTATGTCTATGACAACTTAAAAAATAGCAAAGTCATTGTTTACCGCGAGATAAGAGGGCGATTTTTTTTAGAAATAACCTAACAAATAGTTAGCACGCCGCTACAGATACGATATCAGTTATATTTAACAATGATGGTTAAAATTATCTTTTTTTATTATGCAAAAACGCAAGGATTATATATTTAAAGTAAGGTTGGTAGTTAATGTAATCGACATTATTGAAATTAGGTTTGCGTCGGCATATAAATAATTTTTGTAGTCCTCTGTTATACGATTAATGGCAATTAGCTCATGGCCTTTGCAAGTATACAGATAAGTATAATTGGTGATTTAACCTAATTATAGATTTAAATAAATTAATGAAAAAAAGAAGAGAATTTATCTTAATGTTTCTAAACTGATTGTGTAAAGAACTTTCCTATTTTATTTTTATTAGATATAAACCAACGCTTTCGATACTGTTAATCAGTTTGAAATTTCAATAATTTCGAATCGTTTGTTGAGTCCACAATTACAATTCGTTTGTATGCATCGGGTTTATTCTATCGCGCCGGCATTGAAAATGAAAATTTGAAAATATGACGAAATAAATTTATTAAAAGATGAACATGGACCAGTAGCCGAAAGAGTTAATAAAACCCAAGTATAAAAATATGATAAAACTAAATGAGATTATAGTAATGGAAACAATTAAACGCCAATAACATGACCCATAACCAGATCGTCTATAATCAATACATATTTTGATGTGGTTTGGCATTAAAATACCTAAAAAATGAAAATAAATATTTCCGAATAGGACGATGAAGAAGGACAGAACAAAACTTGGCCATAACGCAACCAACAAACTGAAAAACTAGAGTAAATGAAAGATTAATAGAATTTATATATAATAAAAAAAAGTTACGCGTTTTGACTTACTATCAGAAGGAATTGTAGCAACAGTTTACTTAGCCAGGCATACTTCTGGTTAACCCAAATATTGTGCATCAATTCGCACAGCTCAAGGAACGATACGTTATGCTGAAAGGGATATGTAAACAACAATGACAAGATTGCGAGGCATTTCACCACTTGACCAGCTCTGGAGATTTTATATATATAATAATTTAGTTTTTAGTTCTTCCTGCCGTAAATGCATATACATACGTTGTGTTCGCAGGGACGTGCAATGTTATACATGGATACACCAAATAATCGAATCGTATAAAACCAAATATACCCACAAATAAACTTAATCCGGTTATTGTTATAATAATAGTAAACACGTATCTCTTGAAGCGTATCTTATTTTGCACTTGATTTCTGAACGGTAATATTACATTTATTCCTTCGAATAAATATGCCGCAAGGGCCATCGAATATGTTATACTTATTGCTGAATAACTGAAATATTCGGGTTCGGCTTTGAAATTCTTAAAAACATACGCGGCATAGCAGATTATTAGCGATAAAAATTGACAGATGATACCAATTATTGCAAGCACATGTAGATATGTGGACGGTATAAAACAAACAAAGTATAATGCCAATGCTGTTACTGCGTTCCAAGGACTTATGTCCATAGATATATCTATTGGATCAGTCTTACCGTAACCGAGTTGAATCAGATGCAATGTTATAATATGCATATAAATGCCGCATATAAGGACTGTATAAAAAGTTTCAAAAACTCTTACAATAACTTCTAAAGCCTTATCCCATTCGGCCAGAACCGGAGGACCATTGCTAATTGCTAAGTAGGCCAACTTGCCATACGACAAAATGCTGATGTCATGACGGGCAGCTATAAAATTTGCGCAATTTAGCAATGTATGAGCGCAATACGCAAACACCAAGCCAAAGATTATTAACAGAATGGAACCCCATAATATTCCAGAATATTTAAAGCATAACGGTAATAGGAAAACATTACAGCCCAACACGACTTTGAAGCAACTTAAGAGAATTGGAAAGTCCCTGTATAAGAAAGTGTAAAAGAGTTCTTACCAATACAAATATTGAAAAGAAAATAACTCACGAAATTTTACTATCTGGTGGATCGTCACTTCCTCTTGAAGTCATCAGAGAAAATTTTATTTCAAAGCGCAATTGATTTAAAAAAAACGAGAATAATTCTCATAAATATTATGTAGGGCGATATGTTCCGATCAAAGTTGTGTTTATATTAGGTACTTGCATGTATATTGACAATTTTTTTAAATGTAAAAGGCACTTATTGAGAAAAATTGGTACTATATATATATTAACCAAAATCTATTGCATTATTTTCTAAAACGTTTTCCTACCATTCTAGGAACAAGGTGATATCGCGTCAAAAACAACGATACTGGTTTGGCAGCGATTCGCACTTATTCAGCATTTCCAAATCGCCTGCCAATCAAGTCATGCTGTAAGCAAGTGGTAATCAGAAGGCGTTGGTCTTGTGAGTATGCTAGGTGTTACAGAACTATTATTTCGAGCTGCAACAATGTATCCTTGACAACTCTAGCAACGTATGGCCAATCGTTGTCATGCAAGAGTCAGACGTTTGTTCAATTGACTTCGGTAGATAACTGCAGTAACAATTTCATTTGGTTTTAGCAGCTCGTTATAAGCGACACCTTCCTGATACCAGCAAACGTAGAACAAGACTGTTCATGTTTAGTGTGGGTGTGGATATCTATCCTGGATTAAGTCATGACTTTTTGGTCTTGGGATTGTTGTAGTAGACCCATGCTTCATCGCCAGTCAGAATATGCCATGCAAAACTTTTTCTTATTGTAATGGTATTTTCTGTTAGTTCATAAGGTAACCATTTACCTTCCTATTGGATCTTTTTCATCGCATGTAAATGCCTAGAAACAGTTCACTTATCGATTGTTGAGCTATTCGAAAATTCGTCGAGAATTTGAGCTGGATTTTCGTCCAATAAGTCTTGCAATTCAAAGTCTTGGAAGTTTCTTGTTCCTCCAAGTCGTTATAAATATATAAATTTAAAAAAATTAGATCTAAGGTCTCCTTAGACTTATGTCGAGTGGATTTCAATGTTTACAAAAACAAAAAGTAGTGATTTGTTTAGGTGCTCGGAAAATTTTAAAACTGTTGCGAAGAGA
>NW_024003524.1:0-5107 GCF_014805625.2 Glossina fuscipes
CGGAGGGTGATATGTTTACGTATCTTCAAAATATTTCGAAATTTTTCCATAGACAGAAAATAATAAGTCCGTAATCAAAAATATTTTAGAAAAATATCACAATGACCCAAGAGATAGAGAAGGCGGTCACACAGGAATTACACGTAGCTTGTCGAAAATACGAGGGTACTATTATTGGCCGCAAATGACAAGAACAATAGCTAAGCAGCATGTCAAAGGATGTTCACTATGCCAGAAGGCTGTAATCACAGCACATGCAAAAACTGCTATGACCCTATCACCAACACCAGCAACTGCTTTTGACACAGTTGTAGTTGACACCATCGACCCATTACTAAAGACGGAAAAAGGCAACGTAATCTGCGACCTTACCAAATCTCTGGAACAAGCGAACGATTCAATCGGGCAACAGTGGCAGAAAATAGTATATACAGTCTAACTCAAGTAACTAATCGCAATAATGCACTTTGTCGCTTTGACCCGAGAGATGGAAAGTGGTATAATTTAAATGAGATGCTGGGAACATCTGATCCGGACAAACTTGTCTCATATGATCGAACATTGTTTGCCATTAGAAGAGACGACTGCAAACTGTTCGACATACGAGTGAATAAATGGGAACCTATGCCCCTCATGTTGTCCAACAGATATAGTTTCTCGGCCATGATAGCCGCAAAGGGCGGTAAACACTGCTCATAGTTTATTAAAAGCGTAGAACGCTACAATATTCATAATAATGAGTGGGCGACAGTGGATTCAATAGGAATTGAATACTTTTACGGGGGAGCTGCAGTTCTTAGCGGAGGATTTGATTTCGATTAAACAGTGGAAAGCAAACATAAGAAATAAATATTAAGTCCATTCTTCTCTTCGGAATCTTGCGCATGTTTAAGGTTCTATTCGCTTGAGGAAAATTAAAAGTATGTAGGACCACGTAAGTGCGACTACTGTAGTTGTGACTGTAATTATCCATGAAAGGGCGACAGACAAACTTTTCATTAAATGAAACACGAGTAGTAGAGAAACACAAGGTTGCGAGTTATCAACGAAGGACACGGACTGATAATCACAGATCTAAAGCATTGTCTATCACTAGCTTCAGATTTGAAGTAAAAGAGACTTTCGAATGCAGAAAAAGCCTTTGCTGAAGCATCTCTAGCATCAAATCTTTAACACAATTTTTTATTTACTTGGCTAAGTTTCTTATCATGTGCTAAAGGTAGACATAAAATGACTTATTTTGTATATAGAAGAAGTTGTAAGAACAAGTTTGCCGCGTTATTGTGTCTTTTGCGGTCAAGCCACAATTGCGAGGTTATGCAATGGAACCACGCCGCGCAGTCTGCTGAGTGATGGAGAAGATATAGTATCTTCGAATTGAAGAATTCATTTACCTAATCAGCAGGAAAGCAAAGGCTTATTAATTTTTCATTTATTCATTTCGTTTCAAGTCTAGTGAAACAGTTCTTCTTATTCAGCTAAATTAGAAATATTAGAAGGAGTTGTGCAGCTTTTTAAGCTTACATAAGTACCAGGCAACATCGAAATAAAAGGAAAGCGATAATTGCTCGCCTCTAAGGAAAGTTACCGATCAATTACCATCGGGATGCAAGCGACCCCTGCGAGCACGCAAGCCTGAAAGAGCATGTTGACCCCGTAGCACGTCATCAAGGATCCGTAAGAAAGTAGCTCGGCTAGCTCGCCGAAAATGGGTGGGGACGGGTGTAGTTAATACACAAGCCCACAGATTTTTTATAAATTGATATGTGTGTAAGTGAGGTGTACACGAGTCAGGGTCAAAACAAAGCGAACTTATTTTGAATTCGTTCTTTAGAAATGATCGAGTGAATCGCATTGGCGATGGTGTATTAATTGCCATATCTGCGTTAGTCCCGTCCAATTCAATAGAATTTCCCACTTCTCCTGACGTTGAATTTATCGCCGTTCGTGCGAAAATGCCTCATAAGCAGCTATTTGTAACCTGCTCCTATACTCCCCCAAATTCTGATATCTCCATTTACAAGAAACACGCTGCCCTCATTTGTGAAGTAGCCAAGACCTACCGATTTGGTCGTTGCATTGGGTGAATAAACTGGTATAGTTATGATAATCAGAAGAATAAAGTGTGCCTTGTGGCTGGACTTCATAAGGAATATAATTAGCAAGAACTCCGGTCACAGATAAAAGTGCTAAAGCCGTAGCAAAGGCAATTTTCGAAAATTTCATACTAAGCTACGAAACCCATGAAAACGCTCGTAACGGATCAAGGAACCGAATACAAAAATGCATTAATGAACGATCTATGTAAGTACCTCAGATGTAAAGTACTCATTAATAAATAATCATCAAAACGAATCTTTTAATTGTGTTTTCACGAGGGATAGACGTTTTCGTTAGGGCATGATGACGTAATTTTTCCCGGTAAAGAAAAATAAATCAAAATCAAATGTAAAGGATGTTATTTCAAAATAATGAATCATTGGTAGCGTAAAGATAAAATGTCATGAACCTATTTTCAATTCCTAATTTTTACCCATCCCATCCGTCGAGCCAGGCCGGAAAATATATGCATAGGTTCCATGGTATATATATAAAAAAAATTACAGCTTGCAAGGTACCTATATTACATACGTTACATATTCATTATTTTTGGCGACCAATGTGGGGCCTGCTGGGTTCTGGGTGCTGGATGATGACGATCTAAGCGTATTACTTTCAAACTAATACAAAAGTTCGAAAAAAGGTTGGCAGATAGCAGGTAGAATGAGTAGAAATAAAATCAGTGTTGAGATTGGTTTAAAAGTAAGAAATCTCTTCAACTTGATTGCAGTCCTTGAACAACAGCAACGCTATACGAATTTTAAAAAATTGACCCAGAACGAAACGAAAAATATTACGATGAAAACTAAATGCCCACATTTTGCACTATTTATGATATTATTTATTAGGGTGGTTTTGATGGAAGCTCTTGTGAATTATTTATGCGATGTAATCTATTATTATTATTATTATTATTATTATTACTATTATCATTATTATTATTGTTACTGTTAATTATGGGAAAAAGAAGAATTGAACACAGTGTATCATTCACAAATCCCTACACAATTAATGAATGCTGTGAAATAGATGCTATGCTGTTGGCAGTTTGGATGATTTTCATGTCCATTTTATTTGTTTGTTTCAGATCTAATTGATGCTTTCATTTCTAGTCTTAGGAAGGATAGGGATTCCGAATCGCATTTACTGCAAAAAAGCGATAAATTTCGCCCGAGTCAATCGCAAGCTTCCTTTGGGAGAATCATAAAAGTGGAAGCTTACGCCGCAAAAATCTTGAAAAACTTGAAATGCGTTCATATGTTTGGAAATTCATTCAATGGAATGAGAAAGTTATCAATTTGTTCTCTTTTGTCGACTTATTCGAACAAACGTGATTATCGTAAACTATTCGTAAGCAGAGAGAAAGAAATTAGCTTACCCTGCGCCGCTTATTTTCATACATTTTCTCTTTCGTTGCATCGCGCTTGGTTCCTTCTAGTTTCCCCGTTCACTAGGTAATAAGAAGCACAATAACGTTGCACGCGTAAAAAAAGGCAGTGGCTTACTTTAGACGGTCAATAGTGCAAATAAACCACACTTCAAGTGTTGAAAGTTATAATCCTGGCACTCGCGTCAATGTATGCCAACACATAACAATTAGTTCAATAGTGAAGCAGCGGTAAAACTAAAGTTTACAGTTTGACCCATACAAGTAGTGACATAGATTCATGTTTCCGCTGATACCCGAGAGACAGACAGACGGTGATGTAATTTCAATGAGACGCTTGGGCCTTAAAAAAAAATCTTTCAAATTTCTTATAGACGATATGCCAGGAAGAGTACTGAATAATGGGCTTAATTAAGTTCGAAATGCGTTGACTGAACTCGATATGTTCACGTATCTTCAAAATGATTCGAAATTTATTAAATAAGAGACAACCATAAGGCATAGTGGCCCTGGGGCCGCCGATTTTTGACAGTGTTATAATTTTAAATTAAAGTCCTATGTTGCGCAATTTAAATAACAATAACAATTCTGGCGCACAAGGTCAGAATCAGCGTGGAATACCCGCTAACAATCAGCGTCGTCAACGCCAAAGAGATGTTGACCGCATGAGAGATTATAATCTCCGCCGTCACGAAGAACAGTTCGGAGACGGAAATTGGGCTAATCAAGTCCAAAATGAAGAGGCGTATAATGAATCCACTCAACGGATTCAGCATAAGAGGAACCCTCCGCCAAATAAAGGACCGAGGAATTCCCGTCCTAAGCAGGAGACTGAACCTGCGATCCGGCCATCAACTACAAAGACAGCACCAAAAGATGAGCCGCTCTACACTGGTAACAATAGAGGAAGTAAACCAGTTAAGAAAACTCTTGCACAAAACATGGAATGTGCGGGTTTTATCCCTCTTGTTCGCCAGGTGTATGATAGGATTGCGGTAGAAGATCAGCGGATACCGCGAAACCTACCCTTCCCCATATTCCAGCACGCTATGTGTGGGTTCCTGGTAGCATTGCAACTCCACCAAGCAAAGTATGTGCTGAAGGTCCCGGGACTCCAGACAATGATGGACCCTCTGTCTGCCATTAGTGCAGAAGAGTATAATATACCAATTCCAATTTTTGAGTATATTTGTGGATTCAGTCCCACTATAACCCCGGCTGGCGATAAAGTTTATTGGAACCTCCCTTCAGTGGCAATCCCGAAGGACGAGACGCTTCACAATAAAACAAAAGTCCGAGCTGGTTCTTTTGGCCCAATAACAGCCGAGAACCACAACGTTTACGAATGCTATATTAGTCCATATGTGACTTCGCAATACGTAATCAAGTCCGCAAACCACCCACCAAATTCACGTAGGTATGAGTGGAATCCACTCCCTGCTGGGTGGTACCCCAGTACTGGTGTACCTAATGAGAATCTCTTAGGTTACAATCTCCGTTATAGATTTCATCTATAACGGAGAAGCTAACGCAAACGTTTTAATTCCGCCTAATAAACAGGTTGCCGACAAGCCGCCCCAAATCTCGAGATTAATTTGTACGATTGCCTTTCCAACTGCA
>NW_024003525.1:0-4304 GCF_014805625.2 Glossina fuscipes
ATTACGGACTGAACCAAAAATACTATCGTCAATAGATATGTCAGATATGCCTGGCAAAACTGTTGGATTTGATTCAAATAATCAATTGCGTTCACTATTAACAACTAAATAGTAACAAGCCAAAGCATATATGGGAATGGCCGACTTCTGATCACGGTATTCTCTCCTTTGTATATTGTTACTGTAAAATACCATCAAATTTAAAAAAAAAGAAAACTTTTGTTGTGATTGGTGCTAGAACAAAACATTCGTGTAAAGAACTATATTTATTCCTATAGTTGAAACGTGTTATTTTAAAATTGTGCAAAAAGGGCCGTATAAAAAGAGTTGCGTGTATGTCACTATTAAATAAAAAATTTTTTTTCTTCAAATCAACGTCTCTTCGTTTTGGATATACCATAAACTTCAAAGTCATCTTTTATGCTCCATAATTAACGTGGGTCTTCTACGCAGAATTTGGTCAAATTTTCAGTCACTTTTGAACCACTAGTAAAAGACTTATATTATCATACATTGAATATGTGAAACCATTTTCAGGGTTTTTTTTTTATTCACTTTTTTTAAACCGTACTTATTTTATTATATTGTTCCTCAACTCAATTTCCTTTCGTAATTCAGTTAAGAGATACATTTTCAAGAGGGAGAATCAAATCCCTTCCTTGCAAAAGCAAACAATTTCTATATTAAAGGAAATCGTTTTGGGGAGAAATTATCTCTTGGTGAAATGGAGCGTTTTATAAAACCTCTCATCTAAGCGCTTTTATTATGTTTATTACTGATATTTCCTGGTTATAACAAAGAAAGAAGCAAGTGTAAGTATGCAGAGAAATTCGGTTATAATGTGTATTTTTAATAATCTTTATAGCACAGTATAGAACAAAACGAAAAACTAACAGAGGGATGCTTGTTAAAATTTTTGCAAGCACCTAAAAGTGCACTACGTTAAATTTCTCCTTCTACTTGCCTGCCTTACTGTATATGCGGGTATTCTAACGCAACCTACATGTTATAAAATACAATAAACTTTGCTGAATGCTGGACTTGGCTGGACTCGTATACGTCGTACGTATTGCAATATAACGATACTCATAGGCATGGCTGACCGCATGCACACCAAGCCGTAAAGGGGTCTTTTACTTTATAGTGATACTAATTTATGGATTTTTGCGCTGGTTGCCGAAAGAGTTAAAAAAGTTTTGAGGCCAATGTTAGGTGACAGGTTTGTAGGCACATGTTTTGCCGTGATAAGCAGAAAAAAGGTGAAGGAAAGCACTTAGAAGCGTTCAACGGTTGAATGAAACATATATTGCTACTATTGCTAAAGAAAATTCCTCTACAAAATTTTATTTACGTGAAAGAATTGACTATATATACAATATATAAAAAATATTTTTTTTAAAGTTAAATCTATTTAAACACAACATTCACACATCTATTACGCATTATATAACCACAACGTTATGTGAAAATTTCTCGTCAGCTACTCTCCTTTAATATCGATCTTTACAACGCTTTATCCCATGTATACTGTAATTTTTAAATTCTTTCCATTTGTATACAATGCTCTAAAGTTTTGTTTTTTTATTATGAAGCACATTCTCCCCCTTTTACTTGCATTCCATCACAATTACCGTAGGAATTAGTGAATTGCAAGCAATATATTGCATATTTTAGTTAAAAGTCTGCGTTCAATGTGTGCGTCATGCTAGTTACTTCATGAAATTATAGACGAAAAAGCGAGAGAATTAATTAATAATAGCTTTAATATACAAAACGATGCAATAAAATAAAACGACATATTCTAAAAGCAAAGTAGTTTAATAATAGCTTAATAATAAGTAATAAACGCGTAAATTATATTAAAAAAATTACTAAGATCACTATACTGATATTATAATATATAAGAACTCGTAATAATAGTAATTATATAAAGTAATTAACATTTCAAAATAATTAAGATATTAAAAAATAAATGCTCTTTAAAATTACTATGGGATTATTTATTACGAAGGTGGCTTCATTAATAGATTGGTTAAAAAGATGTTTTTTAGTTTCTGTTCAGCCTATGTTTCGGTTACTTCATAGAAACTAAATGTTTTTTATAAACCGAAAATATCAAAAAGACACCATGTTAAGACACCATGTTAACGGCCAAAGGTCTTCTGGCATTTTTAAATAAAACTTACAGGGTTCTTCATGCTTTTCTGAAGGATTTTCAAAGCTAAATTGACGTAGTAATCTATGCGCTGTCCAGCACTTTGAAAGATTATCTAGCATCGCTGGGGTCTTGCGACGTTCGGCTTGTCCGCTGCGACCTTTGTATGTACAAAATTGTAAATTTAGCTAAATTACACATCAAATTAAGATGAGGAGCATAACCTAGTTACAATTAAAACAAAAGAGATCGTAAAACTATTAAGAACATAAGCAAAAAGATAATCACGTACTTGAATAGCTTAGTAACACCCAACAACTGAATGCACCTTGGGAACACTATTTAGAATGTTGGCGCAGCGTAGATTAATAATTTGGATTTTTAGTTTAAGCATGACTTCGGCAATACATGCACATTAAAAGGAGAAATATTAATGAAACTATCCGGATCTGACAATGGAATTAGATTCTAAATTTCATTTCGATTTTTGCAGAATACCCTAAGTGGATTAAAAAGTCCATAATGGAACGTGAATTGGGTAAGTTTTAAAAAAAGGAAAATCCCTTATCGCGCGGATAAAAAAATTGAAGTCAACCTCTTTTAACAAGAGAGGCCAGTCAACGATATCATTTACTAACATTACCATGAAAGTTAAGTCTAAGACCACCCTCCGCTTCTTGAATGACGACAAAGATATAAACTTTAGTGCGATGGGAAAATGATACGTGGATTCCAACTTAAATTGTCTAGCGAAAAATACAGAGAGTCTTTCTTGGAAGATTCAATAGAATCACGATAACGATAAGGTGATTTTAAAACCTAGACATATGCCGGTAAAGATCGCACTACGCTTACATATAGGTTTTTCTCTACGTATGGGTCATCGTATTCCCCCGACCACGGTTTACTTAGGCCTACCACTGATCTAGTTTATTCACAAAATATTCAATGTGTAAATTGAATCGTACTTTATGGTCAAGAAATGAATCTACATTCTCCAATCTAACTGAACGTTAAGAACGAACTTTGTCTTGAAAATGACAGCTTCTTTTATGTGCCTCGATCTAATATTACGAAATCGAATGAACACCAATTTAAAAAGCCTTCCTCCCCAATAGCAATTATTAATAAACTATAAAGCACATTCTCTGTAACTACCTTAACGTTGCCTTGGCTAGAAGTATTGAATTTGGAGCGACTAATCCTATGGACATGCTACAACCTACAGAACAAAATGTCAATAAAATATATTACTTTATTTAAACTAATAAGCTCTATATCTAATGCACTTTTATAAATTAGAGCCGATGGCCTGTATTGCTAATGCTCGAAACTTCTTTTTTGGTCTAAGAATTTATTTGATTAGTCTAAAATTATAATAATAATAATAATAATAAATTATTGAAATCAGCTTGGAGGAAACATGACCGAAGTTCCGAATTGAAAGGTGAAAATATTTTTCCGTCATGGTCATACTTTAGGATATAATAGAATTCAATTGCTGAACGAAGATCATTATGTCCATCAAGAAAAGACTAAATATGGTGGGGAACCTAAACGACATAATTTCCCTAATAATGATTTCTGCTTAGCTGTATCGAAGTTTGCTCTTTGTTCTTTTACAGGCAAGTATTAAGCACAGCATAGAAAATAGAGAATTCGAGAATTAGCAAAACAAACTATGCCAGAGAGCAAAGCGAGCATAGCGAACAGTGCCTACTGCACCACGCTGAATTTTCTCTGAAACAACTCGGAGATTCCTCAGGCCATGCCAAGGGCAGAAGTCGAGATGGCAGAAATTTGCCTGGTCCACTAGAACCTATTCAATTTACAAAATAAATTGTCTCAAAAATAAAATTTGTTGTGGCAGAGAGTGTTTGGTCCACTACCCAGAATTTTCTCTTGGATAGACTAGAACTCGGTTAGTTAAATGGACAAAATAAACTCTATCAGAAATAACAAAGACTGTGCAAGAGATCACTTCTAGTGATTTTCTTATGAATAGTCTACAGTTCTCTTAAACATCACTGGCATTACACATTATGTACGTATTGAAAAACAAACAAGCGTACTTCGATCGCAGCATTCCCAAGCGGAGACGAAAAATTATGGAAAGACTTAAGAGACGATGAAACATGTCACGACTCAT
>NW_024003526.1:0-2280 GCF_014805625.2 Glossina fuscipes
CTGATAAATGTTAAAATTTTAATTGAAGTTTAACTGCTCACTTAATACTTCTGCATTGAGAAGTTTTTATGGTTTTATTTCTATATTACGTGGGGAAATAAGTGTTCAAACATAAAAATTAAAAATTTATTGTATAAAAAAATCTCGGAAGTTACTTTGTTCAATGCACTGGCGGGCAGTGACTATGACTTCTTCTGCCTACTATGCAGAATATGAATTAGCTGTCAAATGGAAAAATCTTCCATGAACAAAAAAAAAAAAAGTATTGAAACTCGTGTTATTCGTGGGGAGTTTTCTTTGCTGACATCAGCGGGAAAGCTAAGGCATTCCAGCAGCATTTTCTGAACGAGTTTTGTTCTACGAGCCCGAAAATTCCCTCAAATGACATATTTCCGCACGGAACTACACTTATTTAAAACTCCAAACAACTGTGTTCTGAGTTTGTGCTGCGTATCGCTTAAAGGTAGTAGTAGTACATTCAAATGATGAAATCGCTGTTTTATCGAGCAGTCTTCAGTGCCATTTGCACTCTTTTTTACTTTTTCGAAATGTGATAAAACTTAGTTGGTTTTATTAAATCTTTACGAATAATTTATCAATTTTACTTTAGCAGCGCGAAACTATTATAATAATTGTAGAATTTTTATTAATCGCTTTGGAAGATCTCTAAATAAGTTTACAAGCAAAGCATATATGGATTTTTCCAGTAGTAAATAGTTGAGCGCATTTCTTTGGCTTAAATAACCAGCTACGATATCATCAACCTAAGAAGGATCTGAATTAGATCGGACAAAGTAAAATAATTTCGCAAACGTATTACGTTAGGTTGCATCTCTTTTTTTTAAGAGTAAGATAACTTTATTTCCCTTTTTGGTCAAGCGAACAATGAACTCTCGAAAACCTTGTCAAAAATTAATCTCTCTTGCTTTATTAAAATTTATTCGAGCGAAGGTGAGATAGATTTACTTTATAAGGTACCCGACTATTTATGTTCAAGGTAAATATAAGATGAACAAGACCGAAGATTTGAAAATTGTCGCGTACGTTCTTCAGATGAAGATTCATTTTTTGTCTAAAAAGATGCTTAATTCTAAATTAAATACGGGGGGAACCATAACGTGGCGGTTTCGTTTTTTCTTAGGAGTATAATTAATTGGGAACAAATATCTTTAAGTAAACGGCATCACAACTGGCGTTAAAAATAGTATATGCTAAGCTTGTCCTTTTAAAAAAGTTAGCTATCTTTTCATATTATGTTCTCTAGATACTCTCAGGACTTCTTTTAAATTTCATTTTTTCACTTGTGGCGAGAAACCAATATAGCTCTGGATCTCCCTGGATGGCAATGGTATTCTTTATTTTCCTAATGGTACTCCCGTTGGAATTCAAGAGATTTACCATAGCTTATTTGACCGACAGATTATCTGCGACGATAACTGTCTCTGTTCGAGCTTGCGACCGCTGCACTAGGTTTGAAGAATAGCTGATAGGTTTATTTGTAGCACTTTTCTATAGGATATGATTACCTTAGGAGAGTAATATCCACTACTGAGCATAAATCGTCACGCTTGGGCTATCTGTGGACAGAAGATACTACCCATTACGATTATACTTTCATTTGTAGTAACTTTGGTTATTTGCAATAATTCCTTTATTCTATGAACGTTATGTGGCCGCAACAAGACAAAAATGATGTGTGTGTAATGACTATATTAAAAACCATTAATTAGTAATTTGCTAGGCACTTACACCACATCTAGTGCAGGGGTTTATTAAGTTTGTACGGATTTGTGAAGCACTTACTTAAGGTAGACCCGCCTTTTGCTATATTGATCGATTCAGAATCAGTTTTCGTTTGTCCTTTTGTCCGATGTTTACTCATGTGTATTTGTGTCCAATCAACAAATCGTGATTTTATAGATATTTAAATGAATTGTCCATGGACAAGAGCTGATGAAAATGTACCGGATCGGAACAGTCTCTCGACTTTGGCAAAATATTTCAAGTCTGATATTAACGGATCGAGTAGAAAGGTCTTGTACAAATAGGTATCGTCGAATATTTAGAAGAGTTGTGATTGCAGTGCCATTATTAACTTTATTTCATGAGGCGTCATATCTAAAATTATTTAAAATATCAGAAAAACTACGCCAAAATCTTAAATTTGCCAGATAGAGCGGTAATTTTAGTTGTCCACTAATGGAAGCCAAAGGCTGAACAAAAACAAAAAGTTTACAGGATTATATATTTTATTAATCAACAATCAATTTTCATGTTGTA
>NW_024003527.1:0-1912 GCF_014805625.2 Glossina fuscipes
ATTTTCGCGGCTTAGAGAGTGGCAGCAACCTACACCGCATAGAAGGACAGACGGACAGACATGACTTAATCGATTCAGAATTTCTCACTGACGAAGAATATATGTACTTTATAGGGCCTCTGTAGCTTCCTTTTGGGTGTTGCAAACGTTATGATAAAATGAGTACATCCCCATCCTCCGATAGAGAAAATATAAGAAATAAGGAAAAAAGCAAAGATAAGTTTTTGAAAGTGAAATGAACGACAAATGTACACAAAGTTTTTAATAGAAGATGCATCGGAAGTAAAAGAGGAAACGTTAGTTTTACGTAAGTTCACTTAGCTCGTACCTTGCGTATTTACTGTAAATACATACACTGTTTGTGTTCGAGTTACTAAAGATATAACCTTCAACAAAATTGTCGTACACAACATTACCTTCATACTTAGTAACGTAGTAGGAATGAGTTATCTTTTTTTTCAATTTTCATTTATTTCATATTTTTAAAGGAGCAAAAAAGATAATCTTCCCTAAGCGCTTTTTAAAATCATGGTTACGGATTAAAAGTTGACCATCATAAAAATAATAATACCCCTTATATGAAAACAAATAAAGTTTTTTAAATCTTTAGCATATTTTCAGGGTTTTGTTACACGCACTTAATTTCATCTTTTTATGATTCTCTTATGGCTCTCATGACAGCTATACAGAGGCATTTCGTGGCACAATAAATATTCGAAGTGACGATATTAAAGAAGCTTGGTGTTTGTTTACCCTATAATTGTCTTAAAATTTAAAAGATGGCAAATTTTTGTAATTCGTCTAAAGTATTAGGTGAGTATTGAAACCGCCATCGAAGGATGGGAGTATATTCATTTTGTGATAATATTTGTAGCACCCAAAAGAAACCATGGATGTGTGCATATTCTCAGTTATCGTGAAATTCTGAATCGATTTAGCTATGCACGCCCGTCTGCGTGGATATGAGTAGTAAACAGTCTCCCGGACGCGAAAACGACAATACCAATTTCAAACTTGGCAGACATATTAAATGTTACTGCACGTAGGTTGGTACTGGAAATAAGCCAAATCGACCAAAGAATGCGTACACAGTAAAGGTAAAACTGCAAACATTTATGTTTTTCTTATTACCCATAAATTATGAAACTATTTTAGCAACGACTTTGCTTTTCACGTCTAAAAATGGAAAAAATCAGCCACGTTTACACCAAGTTATAAGTGATTAAATTTTTTTTATTAAGACTTCCCGTTAATTTTGGACATTTTTTCACTTGAAAAAGGCATTTGTTGAGAAAAATTGCTATAATATAGATTAATCAAAATATCTTTCATCAGTTTCTACCACATTTTACCATATTTCTGGCAATACGACGAAATAGTGTCGAAAAATCTTATATTGGTTTGACAATGATTCAATCATTTGCGCACTTCAGCGAACTTTTGGAACCGTGGGCCAACCAAGTCATGCTGGAGCGATCTGAACAAGTGATAATTAGAAGATGCTAGGCCCGGTGAGCACGGTGGGTATGGCAGAACTTTTCGTTCGAGCTGCGACAGTATATCCTTGGCAACAATTGCAATAAGTGACCGAAATGGAACTTTCAGTCAATTCGCGCAATTTCCTCCTTCTGGATTTTTCAAATTGCATATAAACGTGTACAAAATTTGGTAAGCTGTTTGAAAATCCTTTGAGGGTTTGAAATGGGTTTTCGTCCAATAAGTCATGCTGTTCATTATGTTCGAATCTACAGGCCGTTCTTCGTCACTGACATCGAAATCACCGCTTTTCAAATGTTGAAACCAACACAGTCAATTGAGCGATGATGGAATAGCGTGACCATAAGATTCTGGATGTGCTTGGCGGACTTCGGCAGGAGATTTCTTCAAATTAAACCAAACGAAAGTAGTGAAG
>NW_024003528.1:0-1137 GCF_014805625.2 Glossina fuscipes
ACAGATAATATATCTTGAAGAGAATAATATAAATAATAATTTTCAACATGTTGTCTTATTTACCTTAAGAATAATAAGCAGTACGCATCAAAAAAAGTGAAAAAAATAAAAATTCGATCACTTTTAACTTTATATGGTCGCGTTTTTTCCATTTTTGTACAAGTTCTGCAAGGCCATCAATAATAAATGAAAAATTATGTTGTTGAATCTGTTGTGGTTTATATGAAACAAGCAAAAGACGAAATTGTTTTTATTTTTGTAGACAGAGCTGGTCAAATTATATTTTGTAATAGGAAGTTTGTTTTTTTTTCCACAAACAAGAGTGCAACCCTGCACAGAAATAAGGATTGTGAAATTATCGCGCGTGAACTCTTTTTTTGTAAGGGAAGAAAAAGCAGAAGGAAGTTTTAGACGACTGTACAGAAGAGAAAAAATAAGAAAAAATTCATATTGCATTTATTTCGGGACTAGCGTGAACATTACTTCAAGAAAAACAAAAAAAATCTAAGAGAAAAAGAAAAAAATCAAATCAGTTTAATAAAGAACTTTCTACGAAATATTTAAAATGTAAAGTAAATTTAGATCTAGAAATGTGAAGTAAATTAAGAAAAGAAAGAAAAAGGAATATGGCAGCTATATAAAGGGACAGATTTTTTGTGTGCGACAATAAGAGACGAAAAGAAAAAGAGTTATTTGTCGGCGATGGAGAAGAGCGGGTGATTATAAAGCAGAGCGAAAATTCTTAGAAGAAAAATGGACATTTTTGATAAAACCCGACGCCTGCTTTATTCGGTATGAATATTTACAGGAAGAAATTGTTGTAGCAAGATTTAGCGAAAACTATTTCGGAAAAATGTGGAAAAATCGTCTATTGAAATGTTTTTTTTCTGTTAAGTTCAGTCATAAATGTTTCCAGAAGATCAATAGCTTAAGCAAAGGATAAATGAAATACGAACAAAGAGGCCAGTACGCTTAACTTGTGATTACAAAAGCAAAAGAAAGACGGTCATGCTTATATATACATAGAAGTACTTATATACATGGCTTAACGTACCAACGTAACGTAAGAACCAAAAAGAAAAACTATTTAATTGCACATCTCATATATGCTTAAATGTCGCAGAGTTTGGTCACAAT
>NW_024003529.1:0-1711 GCF_014805625.2 Glossina fuscipes
ATATGCCAGATTAAGTATTGAGATTCAAAGAACTTATCACAGTCACCTACAATTAAGTTAAAAAAATTCACAACTAAACTAACAACTTTCCAGGTTTTCTGAAACTATTGTCCCAAAGTTTTTCTGATTTCAAAACGTTGCTTTTCGATAAGAAAAACTGCTTTTGCTACCAGCGTTTGCTTGAAGGATGTTATCGTAACTCTTTTTGGTCAAAAACGTAAATTTATGGGTAGTTTGCTAATTTAAAGTCGTATGGACATCGACGATGTTGAACATTATGGCTGGATGTGTTCATCACTAAACTCTAGAACCGGCAGTTCGCCCATGTACACAGCGAAAGCTATCCAAACCGGACAAAAAAGTAGTACCATTGCAGCAAAAATAAGTTGCAAAATAATGGTCAACATGTAATAAAATTTGCACACGTGTCATTTGAAGATCAGTACTATCCAGAAACCATATGGCTTTGTTAACAGCATTGCCACATATTCTCCTTAAAATAAATCGACACAAGAGTACATGGACAGACATGGACAGAAGGGTACTCAAAACCTGGCGTAATCTAAAAATTTTATTACTTTACAGTTTACGTCATAAAAAACTAGAAATTTGACTTTCTCCCTACGTAATGGCATTGCTTTCCCTTTGTTGAATCCTAAAAAGATGATCGATATAACTCAATTTCCGCAGCATTAATTTTGTTCCTCAATCACTACAATGGACTTATTTGCAATATAAATTATTAAAAATTAACCCATTTTCTGAAGTGAAGTATTTATGAGAAATTGTATGGAAATTAAATGGAATAAGAGAGACGTCAGACTGAGAGGCGGACAGACGAGCTTAGCTCTGGGTAATGAAAGTCTTAAGCCTTTCTGTGTGTTACATACATTCACACAACGTTAACACACCCTGTATCACAAGCGGTGTAAGATATAAATAGTCATAGCTCTAATTTGTATTAAGCCATTAAGTTTTTTATGAAAAACCTCAAGAATAGTTAAATCTTTTTTTTTTATATATATGAACATTTTTTCAAATTAATGGCTGTCAATCATACAACCAGTGACTCGGAAGATTGTAAACAACCAGAGAAAGAAAAGCGGAAGAAAATATAAAAATCGTTAACTCGTCGCTTATATGCTATCGATCAAATTTCCATAACATTTTCTATGTATTTGAAATAATTGTACGTAACAAAGTAATAAATATCGCTCTACATATTTAAATTATGTATGCAAAGTACCCAAGTGAAGGATGCATATATATTTTAAAGCTTTAAAAAATTTTTTTAAAAACACATAGAAATACATCAGGAATAAACAATACAGTCCCATATTGAGAATAGAAAGGGATTGCGTTATTTTCCAAATGTCTTTTTTATGTGCTCGTAAAAAGTACGAAGTTTAAAAATATTAAAAAAATTTGTCGCATGCCATTACATGTAATTAATGTTAAGTTAATGACACTGAAAGTCGTATCATGTTTTGAGTAAGATGCTTTTCAGCTTACAATGATTTAAGAAGCCGTCGTTTGTTCATTGTGGAGTAAATTTGCATGGGACCGTAGAAACAAAAATAATCAAAGCAACTATCATTTTATATATTTATTTACTGACACATAAGATTTAGCTGTAATAAAATAATAGCCGAATAAAGTAGATCATTAGATATAAATCCTAACCTTAACATCGATTTTCATAAAGTATAAA
>NW_024003530.1:0-1415 GCF_014805625.2 Glossina fuscipes
TAGGTATAAACCAGTGCTAATAACACGTTTCCTTTTGTTTTAACTACCGGGACAAGCGGGAATACGGGCGAGACAGATAAAAAGAGTCCTCAATTAAAAGTAAAGGGGAGGCTGATACAGAACCTTGATTAAGTCAAGTGTGTTTGAACGGAGAAATTTATTAATTGTTTTTCCCGTTAAGAAAAAACAATAGTTTTTGATTACCAAAAAGATCGTGCAGTGCTTAGGTGAAGGTCTCTGAAAGTAAGCCAAAGGCCTAACTACGAAATTTTCCTTTAACGACAGGCCGTGTAATTTGTAAAACGGAAATATTATATACTTATAAAAAAAAAAGAATAAGATACAAAATTTGATTCGCATATACTTACATATACTAATATAGACTTAAAGCTGTAAATATCTTACAGTGGCTTTTACATGTTTTAGGAATTCTTCACAGATAAGGACATCAAGAAATCGTCTTTAACAGCAGTTTTAAAAAGAACAGATCAAAGAACACAATTTCAGCAATCAAGAAGTAAGAAGTAACTAAGAAATGTATCGGGAACACGAATTAATTAAACAAAATTAAATGAAAATTTTAAAGAAAAACAAAAACAAGTAATATGCACACCCATATCGCTGCTATTGATAGGAAAAGATAATCGCTGTGGCTACCATATTCACTTTAAAATGAACCCATTTTTAGGCGGATAATATATCTTAATTTAAGGAGTGTACAAAATAGTTTTAAAGATTCGGTCTTGCTTGCCTTATGATAAGCAAGCATAAAACCTCAAAAAAGTGAAAAAAAACCAGAATTTAATCACTTGTAAGTTTGTGTGGGCATGGTGGATGTCTTCCATTTTTGCAAGTACGGAGTAGAGTAAAGTAAATGTGGAAAATTTCACTGATATGAAGTGCCTCTGCTAAGTTAATTGTTTATAATGATATTACGGGCATACGTTTGCAATCGTAACGCGTTTGTCCATGCACTTGCTTTAGAAGTTATATGCATGTTATTGAGTTGTCGCCATTTTTTTAAATATGAATCGCGTACAATTTTATTGAAAACAGTCTATAGGGTAATAGAATACATGCTATGGGAAAAATGTTTGTGTGCGCTTGTGCGTGCGCTCGTTGATTACCAGCCACTTAACTGCCTGGTTTTTCTTTCTCACTGTTTATATCGGTAAAAATTTAGTTCATGATTTTTCGGTATGACGTCGTATATTCTAAGTCTCTGCCGTATAACTTATTTTATTTAAAGACAATATGGTACCTAAAGCAATTACATTATAATTACAAGGAGTAAATCAAACATTAATAAGTAGTTCTCTTAAATCGGAGACTTACCGGATACAATAGCAGAGGAGCACATAACGGTTTGGGAATTACAATTTCCAAATTTATTTCAATTTGTTTTATAAATTTAT
>NW_024003531.1:0-6681 GCF_014805625.2 Glossina fuscipes
AAAACTATGTACGAGTACCGCTTGTCTGACGTTCCATCGGCCGATAAACTTGAAAAATTTGTGGAGGACGTTAAATTTGGGGTATATCCCTTAACAGCCTTTAGTGGTAAAAAGCCACCGCATTTCCGATCCCGGGCTGCTTCACCTGAGAGAGCAGATTCCGTGAAATCCGCTTCTCCAGAACCTGTTGACATTGAATCGCGTCGCATAGTCAATATGATGTGCAGTGTTAAGAAATTGAAAGAAGACAGTAGCGATATTTTAATGACCATTTTACTACGCATGGATGATAAAATGAATCGTCAATTATCATGTGCTGTCACCGAAGACGATAATGCTGCTGATTTAACACAAGAATTGGTACGTTTGGGTTTCGTACACATAGAAGACCAGGATAAAATCCAAGCTCTATTAGAAGAGACTTTACGCAGCACCTTTTCAGAGGGTGGCGCTGCGTATGGGGAGTTCGGAGCACAAGAACGCACTTTTAGTGCTACTATAAATGAACAAAGTAGTGGCAACGGCGGTGGTGGCAATAATAACAGCAATAATAATACAACCAACGTAATGTTATCAAAAGCAGCACCGGGCTCACCAGCCTTAATCACCAATCAACACGAACGTAATTGGTCAGTAGCTGATACGGACGCCAGTATGGCAATGTTGCAAAATCAAAATCTAACACAAATGCCTGTTACCACGATCACGTCACCTGTGCCACCTACAGCAGCAGCGGCTGCTGCTCTCGGTTTGTCTGTAACATTACCGGCCATGGTTACAGCTGATCCTTTGGCCGGTACTGTTATGTATGTGCCTCATGAACAGTTGCAACTGCAGCAACAACATCAGCAGCACCATTCTTCTTTTCCTCAGCATCAACAACAGCATTCGTTAATTCCCAACACCATAGTATCTATGGATGTAGTGGATACTCAACATCGCCAGCAACAACAACAGCGCCTATCAGGTTCAGCAAACCATTCTTCTACTAGCCTCACGACCATTGATAACAACTCGCCTACAACCACCACTACCATCAATTAAAACATAGTATTTAAAATCGGTAAAATATTTTTATTATTTTATTTATACAAACAAACCAAGCACATCTCTATACTCCCACAAAGAGGGGAGAGAAAAATTCAAAGAAATTATATATTCATTTAACTAAAGAAATTAATTCAAACACAATAATCTTCACAAGCAAGAAGAAAGACTACATTGACGACTGTTAACAACAAATAAGTAAATTTTGAGGTGCAGCGTTGTAATTATCGACAGATGCGAATATGATTAGTATTGTAAATTGAGTAAGAAACTCATTTTACGGTTTCTTTACGAAAGCAAAGGAGGGTGCAAAAAAGCGAGAAAAATGATTTGTAACTAATTGTTAACAAAAAACTATGCATTGTTAACAGAAAACAAAGAAATTTTTGTTACTCACTTCTTGCATGTTGGTTGTTGTAACTGTTATATTAATGAGAAGATGTCGATGGTGATGATAGTAATGATGTATGATTATCACATGCTATAATTATTTTATATAATGTAAACTTTTTTACGATTTTTTTTGTTTCGATTAACACAGGAAAGGAATAAAGTTTTTTAAAAATTGTATACTATTCTGAAATGCCCGATTGATACATAAAACTAAGACGAAAAATTAAAAAGAAAATCGTGATTCGATATTGAAATTAAGCAAAAAATTTGGCATAGGAGAAAAAGACAAAAAAAGGCTTCCAATTACTAAATAAACTTAATGCTGGCTAAATAATTATTTCATCCAACCTACGCGAACACTAATTACATTATAAAAAATTCAAGCAAGTAAATACAAAGATCTTGAAGATTAGAATAGACTGAGAGCTGTTCAAATAATTGAGAATATACACATAAATATCAGAAAAACTCTAAACAATATCTTTGTAGCTAAAAGCCAGAAATAAAACGTATGCAATCAAAGTAACGTAAATAGCAAATGCAATTCAGATATCCTGCGTATGACACACATATATAAGCTGACATATTACAAACAGATTTGATGACTGTGACAACACTTCATTTAATTTGCTGTGCTTATAAAAACATATTAATTAAATATAAAAGAAATTAGGATTAAAAAACAATTTTCCTGCTTAAGGATCAAATATGTCAATGTATTAATAATGATAATTATAATTATGTAAATGTGAAAAAGTACCATATTTAAGTGTATTTATTAAAACCTTTAGTCACTTTCCGAGAAAAGAAGACAAGCAGAAATAAATTTAAGATAAAATTTTCAAAAAAAAAATAAACTAATTGAAATCATAAACAAAAGTATTATATCAATTGTAAACAAAGGAGTTATATTCAGCTTGAACCAAATCTCTCTTAATTCATGTACGGTGTATAACCTACCAGATAGAGTGAACTTTTACTCTCTTGCGCATGTCGCGTATATTTAAAATATGTTAAGACTTGGCAGCACTTTGCGAATTTTTGCATAAGTTAAAAGACATAGTCCATAATTTTTTAAATGTGGATTCAAACAAACAACGATTAAGTTTACACGTACAGGTCTTCTTCTCGGTGCTCATATATTGTACCGGTCTTCTTCTTGCTGCTCATAAATATATTATGCAAGTCTTCTTCTTGCTGCTCATAAATATATTGTACAGGTCTTCTGTGAATTTCTTTGTTATTAGGTGAAAGAGCGATGAAGAGTAGCGCCGGAAAGAATCTATACTGGACTTATCCAAATATATGCAAAAACAAGTTCTAAAGGTTATGATGCCCTGCTAAATCTGGTGTTGGACAATACCATCGAATATTTGCGAGACCCCGATGAGCTGTTTAAACCTTCACAAGAGACGCGTATTTTGGGATTAGTAGTTTGTCACAGTACAGCTTTAGTATTAATATGTCTGCAAGGTGGTGTGGAAGTCATTTGCAAACACCACCTAAATCACTACTGTTGGCCCAAACCGAAGATTACATAGAATATTCGCGTAGCGGCAAAGTCATTAAAGGAATAGAAAAACCAAAAGCTCGTAGTATATATGAGGAGGATATTTATCTTAGTAATATATAAACTGGGATTATCTGGGAAAAATGATAATCTCATATTAATTCTTTCCATATATTCATACAAGTGCTTGAAATATAATATATAATCTTGTATATATAAATGTATAAAAAATATGCATTCATCTCCCCTTGTACGTCTCCTGAATAGTTTTATACAATTTTTATAGGTGTGGCATTCGATTTTCCCCTATTTTGAAAAATTTGATATTAAGTGGGCGCCGACTG
The DNA here is from genome assembly GCF_014805625.2 of Glossina fuscipes. Lineage (NCBI taxonomy): Eukaryota > Metazoa > Arthropoda > Insecta > Diptera > Glossinidae > Glossina > Glossina fuscipes. Next base: position 3,295 of record NW_024003531.1, read on the forward strand.
GGCTTTCAAGTCGACATATATTTGACGTATAACACCATCTTCAAAACTTGCAACCGATAACGATATTCATAAATAAAACCATATGAGATCAATGCCCGCTTTATCAAACTCCTTTTGCAGTAGCAACATTTTAGCTTCAAAATCATACACGGAAATTTTACCATCTTTACCTAAAGTAACAAGAAGAGGTAAGGTAGAGCTAACTTGAGAAGCAACAATTTTGCCGTCATGGCAAGAATATAGTTTATAAGAAGGGTTTTGTTCTTCTCTAGGATTGAGTTCACAATACCAAATGCCACCTAAACCTATGATAAAGACAAATACCATTCCAGGAATCAAACTTTGATTTTAGCTATACGACCGTAAGGCGTATTGACTCATGAAGCCTTTTGATACAATTTTAGGCAAAAAAATTAGACAGAAAGCAAACTTTATCAATATGTATCAAAGACTTTCACTTTCACTTTTTGAATAGGTGTAAGTTGGTCTCTCCGTCCATCCCCTACTCACCTTAGTCGCAATTTTCGAGATATTTTGATGAAAGGAAAGCTATCGAACCACTTTTTCAAGCAATTTTCATATACCACCTCACTTCGAAAAATCGTGGTATAAATAACTGTGTTAAGAGAAGTGGTGTAGGGTATTAAATAGTGTTTTTACTTATATTTGCTATAGTAAGAAAAGAAAGGTACTTAGATTGGGAGACAAAACGATAAATGGTAAGTATGAGAGAAAGATAACCACTCCGCTCAGCGAGAAGCAAATTTAAGGTTGTTTAAGATTGTTTAAGACTGTTTAATAAGGTTTTCAGGTTTAACTCTACTCAATTTTGAAGTGTTTAAAACTCTTTAAGACGAGAGATGTTAAAAATGTACATTTCTTGATTTCTCATTACTATACTAGTAGGATATTTAATATTTATATTATTTTTTAATAAATTTTTTTAATCGATATCTGACCATGTAGGTCAAACAATTGAAATTAGTTGAACCATTTTACCCGCAATTATTTTATAATTTATTGCTTTCCCATCTCTATAATTATTATATCTACTTGACGACATTAATGAACCTTCTATTACCTTAAAAACTATTGGACACCAATGATATTGAAGTTATGAATATTCAGATTTTATAGATATTGAATTTGATTCTTATATAATGCCTTCAAATGAATTAAATATTAATAGATTCCACTTATTAGGCGTTGATAAATCCTCCTATTAGTAAGTCTATTACTCTAAGTTGTGTCCTAAAAAAAATATCAAAAACCGCTTATTTTAAGATGTTCCATGGCGACGGTCGTATCTCTTAGTGGGATATAATCAAACGCACCTGTAAAAACATAGTGACTACCGTGAACTGCTCTCATGGGCTGTACTTCCCAGAATATGTTTAACACAAGATATTTACAGCGCTGAAGAGTCTTAGAACGTTATGCTGGAGTTGGTTATATACAAAGATATAAAAAGACGCTAAAAATGCTCCAAATGAAAGGTTTTTAGATTAATGTAGTGGAAAGATATCTTTCTTCTCGTTACTAATTGCAGAGAGAGCTGAAATATTTGCAGTACATAAACGAAAACTGTCCCTAATGCCGCTGAGTAGGATTACAAAATTGCTCAACTCTTTTCAAGCGCTGTGGTAATACTTTTCTCTTTGTGAAAAAATTTTTGCAATTTATTCTTTTATTTAATTTCTCTATTGCGTTATACGTTTTTAAAAGTTTTCAAACTTATTAAAATTTTGTTGAACTTTTTGTGTGTTTATTGCTAAAACTTATCATCGCAGATACCGTACGTGTTTCCTTTAAATACAAAAAAAAAAAAACAATTAAAAACATTTTCTTCAGTAGTTTCCCAAACCTTTTCAAGTGAGTAGTTATTTCACAAATAATAAACAGTAGACAACCATAAGGCATAATGGCCCCGGGGCCGCCAGATAAAAACTCGAATAGATTTCATCTATTAGCTGACACTTCCCCCCTAAGAAAAAAAGTAAAAATTCCGATTTTCCGGTGTTGCCAATCTGTGACATAACTCCTATTGATAACAAATATATTGTTATTTCTTCAACCGATGCTAGAATAACAATTTCCCAAATTATCCCTCTTGCTATAAAAAAAGCTCTGGATAGCATTACAACATACATCGACTCCATTACGATTCTACGCGATGGGAATTTACTGGTCCTCGCTGGGAGCCCGCGCGCAACCGAAAAGCTCATAAAGTCCAAAACTTTAGCTAATCTATGTGCTATTTCCGCTAAACTGCATGAGAAACTTAACTCAGTTAGAGGCGTAATTTATGCCCCTTGCTTAAAGCATGTGCCGGAAGATGAAATTGTCCGCGAAATGGGCAATCAAGGAGTGACTGAAGTATATAAATTAACCAAATTAAATGACGATGGAAAAACCCGCTCTCCTACAGGAAGAATTATTTTGACTTTTGACCGCTATCGACTACCGGAAACGGTTGATGTAGCTTTGTACAAATGTAAAGTAGAACTCTACATTCCAAATCCCATGAGGTGTAAAAACTGCCAACGCCTGGGTCATACTGTGGTCTTCCTCCACATGCTGAAAGCTGTACCCGTAGTTTCTGGATAAATTGCAATGATCAACACTCAGCTTTAGTCAAACAATGCCTACGTTTTGTACAGATGCGTGAAATACTAAAAATCAAAACAGAAAATTACTGTAGCATGAGCGAAGCGCGACGCACATACCGGGAAAGAAATCCATCTGTAGCCCAAGGAATTGGCAAAAGTAATACCTACGCTGCTGTTGCCTCGCAAAACAAGCCTAGTAAGCCTTTAACTCCAACTCCCTGCAAAGAAAAACCTGTTCCCCCCTTAACCAAAAATTATATTGCGAAACCAATCACATCACCCGCCAAAGATACTATTGAAAAAACTAAAACAACACCAAATATTGAAAAAATTGAAACAACAACATATATGCTAAAATCCAATATACTAAACTCTCCAGAATTTCCAGCTCTCAACTTTACTCAACAAACTACAAATGGTAATCAATCCATTCTTTCATCCATTAACCAACCTTCAATTTCAAATTATTCACGTGCGCTCACTCGTTGCGCTTCAAATGTACCAAACTACCTAAGTACAGATTATTCTGCTCGTAAGAATAAATCACTAACGAAAAATTCCTATGGCGACCTTCTCGACGGAGACGCTGACATGGCAACCTAACCCTCCTCCCACTCTGCTTCCATGTCATTACAATTAAATAAAGTTTTTAAAATTCTACAATGGAACATTAAGGGACTTATTAATAATTTTGATGAACTCCGTACACTCATAAATGATTTTAATCCAATCTTTTTATCGCTTCAAGAAACCCATTGTAGAAGCTCTTTTAATCCTA